>NC_090199.1:17900000-18200000 GCF_033026475.1 Channa argus
TGTGACATTCTAATAATGTCACAATTTGAGGTTAGAAGCAGACCAAGGTAAAGACTGGAAGGAGAAGTATGGTGAATGAAGGGCTTTATTGCAGGGCACCACAGAAATGCATGAACACAAAATCACTTCAAAATGGAGGGCAGTAAAAGGCGTGACATAATAGAAAAACTAAGGCAATTCTATGGGTACAAAGGTGAACTAAGAAAACCACATGGAAAAAAACTAGTTTTGCCTAAATTCAATAGACAGTCAGCATTAATGTAATCTCTGATATAATGGTGGGACTTAACGTTTGTTTGTAGTCAACATAACAAAATGCAACTCTAAACTCCAAATTTCACCAACCACATGTCTGCCAACATTCAAAAGAGGTAAACATTTTCTTTTACTAGTGTTAAAGCACACTCTAATATTTTTTCCTTTTGATGTGTCCTGGTTGACCTACATGTTGAAGGAATAATGTAGATCTCCATAAAGCTGTCAATAGCTGCATAAGAAGTGTCATACCTCCTCTCAATTACTAACACAACACAAGGGTGTAAAAGTGATGAGATCAAATTATTTAGCTTACAATGATGCACTCATTTCAAACATGTTCTGTATTTCAGCTTATTTTACCATGTGGCCATGTGGTGGTGCTAACAGGTCAGAAAAGACCTAGAGTGTTGACTTAATGTGTGTGGTCTCAGCTGTCAGCAGTATTTCTTTCATTTTACAACTTTTCCCCATGGTCATGAGGACTTCCTATATTTTCTATTGTATTAGACATTAGGTGTTGTGGTAGGTGAAGAGTGACTGAGGGAATGGAGCTTGATCAGTAAATCTATTAACTTAGAGAAGACAAGTAATGAGACTGATAAGGTAGTTTTTAATTACATAATTGTCTTTCATCTCAGCTTGAGGCAAATGCGACGTTATAATGTCCAGTATATGCTGGTGCACACATTTTCTGTTTCAAATAGAAATTAAGAATATGTAATTCTATGATCAATGTACCAGTTTGGAGGAAGCTTAATGAATCTTGACAGTTAAGGTTACATTTGGACACATTGCCACAATCAAAAGATATTAAAAGTGATTTTTCTTAATTTGTAAAAGGACAGTAGGTGGAACACAAAGAGCCTAATGTTCAGATTTTTTGCAGGTAAAGCCCATTCTGTTTGTGAAAATGCATTTTAAACCTAGACAGGAAATACACATCACACTTTTATGTGTGAATGAACTAAATTGATGACTTCAAATACATATCGCTTAGCTGTTTCATATAATCGCATGCAAGCTTTTGTCAAATATTTAAAACAGACCACGTTCTTTACTGAAGGTAACTGCATGCAAGATGCAAATTAAAGTGTCACAGTCTGATAGATTATCAAAATTAATTCAAAGAAACATTTAGAATTAGATTTTAATTAATTAAACCCAGTCCAATTCATATTTCATATTTCATTCATTAAGATTCAGTAGAAGTGAGCTATACCTTTTAGATACTTACTTACTTAGATACCTTTTAGTATTTTATCCCATATCCTGTATAGGGATAAAATACATGTAGTAGGTGATTTTCACACACATAGATGCTGAATTAAAAAAAATCCATTGTCACATTTTTCAATGGAAGCAGCTGAAAGTCAGTAAATTTTGCCAGGACACCTAATTTTCATTCAGGGTTAAATGGTCTGCACTTATATCTTATATATATATATATATATATATATATGTATATATGTATATATATATATATATATATATATATATATATATATATATATATATATATATATATATATATATATATATATATATATATATATATATATATAGATCTAGATCTAGATCTAGATCTAGATCTAGATCTAGATCTTATATATATTGGCACTCAAAGCACTTTACACTGCTTCTTATTCACCCATTCACACTAACAATCACACACACTCATACACTGATGGGGGAGCTGCTATGCGGCTGGCCAACACTCACTGGGATTTCCACAGCCCTAAATGATAAAAGCTCCTTTCTTTGTTAACAATTTTCACAAAACCCAGATTTAGTGCCATAAGGAAAAATTATTTGCAAACCTCATACATAATCAAGTTTTCACATTTTTTTAATAAAAATATGTTCACGTCTACTTTTGTGGAGCGGTGCAGCAGAAGCTTCCTCTGACACAGACTCACTAAAAGTGTGGATATATTTGCCTCTAAATGCGTTTTGAGCAAGGTTTGAGCTACTGACCAATCAGAGAAAAGCAATGACTCCTGCTTGATTAATAGGTTGTGTATCTTAGGTATTGTAATTGAAGGAACTCTGAAGTGGTTAATCTGTGGTTAGAATGTGATCCAACCTGATCTGGGAGAAAACAACATGTTTTAGCTAAACAGCTTGTTAACAATTTATTGGCTTCACAAAGTGCCAACCTGTGTGTGAATTTTCTTGTCTTATTAAAGAGCATTCAGCATCTGCTGCAACATTCAACTTTATTATTGGCCAGATAATTTAGTGTAGCTGTGATGTTGTTCCACATTTCATGGCAATTTTTTTACATCCATTGAACTAATGAGCAGGCAAGACATTTCTCACACGACTTCTCATAACAAATTTTGGTATGTTTAATTTTTTAATGAGTTAAAACAGCTGAACTAAGGCAAAAATAAACTGAGCCTACAAACTGGTTCTGTGCTTTTGAGTGTCTACAGTATGTTTATGACCTTTAAGTGGATGTCACTGCCACATCTGTGTGCATGTGTTAACCTAAGAAAGTTAAAAAGCAAGGAGGCAACTTGAGTACCATAAGGCTAAAATGAATCCTGGATATTATTTTTTGTTGTATGACGCACTAGTGGAAGGGCAAATCAAGAGAAAACAATAAAATTCCACAACATCTTTTATAAAGTGGTTCCAGTAAATACTGACATTTTTCAGTACTGTTATTTCTAAGAAAACTGAAATGTCCTTCGTCTAAACCATTTGGGTAAGAACAGAAACATTCCTGTTTCAGTCAAATTTCCCCAAATTACAATATGAACAAACCTTTTTGTAATGTCTAATTTAGAAGATACTAATGTGCCACTTTGTCCAAATACAAATATAAAAAATACAAATGGTAACACTGAATGAATACTTTACATTATTACTAATAAAATTCAAGAGGCACCTTATCAGTCTGTGAACTAAAGCCCAGACAGTGGCTAATATACAGCATATTTCACCAAGTTGCATCATAAATGACAGACCTATAAGTCAGAGCCCAGTTCACATGCCTCTTTCATGTCACTGCACACACACAGAGGAGAAAGTGACAGCTTGCTTTGACAAAACATTCAAACATTTGTGATCAAGCTGTCAAATTGACACTGATCAGCTTCCACTGACATCGCCTTTGTGAGTCAGAGAAAGGAGCACTCTGTCTCCACACTATAATCTCTACAGTAATAGTAAATGTATAAATATGTAGTAAAATGGAAAAGTAACCCATTAGTTTTACTTGTAACTGACTATTGCAAACGTCTTAATTTGTCTAAGATAGTTTGACATATCTCAGTGGGAAAGCACATGTATCAACTCAAAAATTGTTAAAGTGCATCACCATTGTATTGTATTGTTCATGCTGAGTCACTGTCACATGTTTGTTGCAGCAGTGGTGGAAATGCTGTCAGAAATGACATTTAATACTTGATGACTACGCAGAACCTTTTGTGAGAAAACGAGAGACGTGCTGGCACTGTTGCAGAGAGTCTCAAGCCTTTTGTAGCATAAAACTTTACCTTGTCAACTCATCACCTTAAAATTGTCCAAATGTACCAGGAAGTGAATGGCGGTCAAAGCAGCCTTTCATCTTGAAAAATGAATTCCACGAAAGCTTCCAGTGTGAGTGGTGATTGTGTGTGTGTGTGTGTGTGTGTGTGTGTGTGTGTGTGTGTGTGTGTGTGTGTGTGTGTGTGTGTGTGTGTGTGTGTGTGTGTGTGTGTGTGTGTGTGTATGAGGACAGATTGTAAAGCCTTTGATGGAGTGTGCCCAGACTGATCTATGCTCCAACATATGTAGCCTCATCTTCAGACACAATGTTTGATTGAGTGATCAAGCAGCAGGAGGCTGGTCAGACAACCTATTAAAATAGGTCTCGATTTAAAGCAGTGTTCAAACAGGGAAACTTCTTGTCTTCACAGTTACACTTAAATAAAGAAAGAAAATTTAGATTCTGGAAACTGATGGCTGTTAAATGTGTTTGGATGGCAGAATCAAGGCTGCGGGACCCAGAGAGATATTTGAATTTAAAAGCTTTTTCTTTTTTAAATCTCTGCCTGTCTCTCACTTTCCCACTGTGGAGGTGACTATGACCCTTCATAGCGCAGAGTTATGGCATAATTGCATAAAGGAAGGACAATGCAAATTTTGCTGAGTAATTTTTAGACACCAAAACTTTTTTTTAACAATGAATATTTTGCCTGACAGAAACACAATCAGACTTCTTCCATTCAAGTAATGGTAAGCAGTTATTGAAAAAATATAATCTGGACGAGTCTAAGTGCCACAGCCTGTGGGCAGTCTCTGTTTGACAATTCTTCAGCTTTAGCTCAAAAATAATTTCTAGTAAACCATCAGTCAAATTCAGCAGCACAAAAAACAGCACAGTAACCTAAACTTTAACTTTACAAGGTGCAGTAAACATGTACTATATAAGAGTAGCTGCATTTGACAATATAAAAGTAAACACTCTATAGAGAATACAATAGACTGTTAATGCTCGATCAAAATCAAAGTAAATCGACAAGAGCAGAGTACACAATCTCTTGCTTAAAATGCTTGTGTTGACTCATATCTAGAAATTGATGATATAGCCACATGTTCAAATTAATGTTTCATGTGTTGGTTTCTGCTCTGTGCATAGATTTGGTGCCAGATCAGCTAGAGTGCAGCTCTGATAGCACTCTCTGTCTTTGGCTCTCTCCCTTAAGTTGTCCTGCAGTCAATTCAGCAAATGTGTCACCACTAGAACTAGACATCTGATCTGAACATGTCACAAGCTTCAGTACAGAGCTTGGCTATAGCACCCCAAACCAGTACTCCAGTACCAGTACTCTACCAATAATTATCATTTATATATTACATGTATTGAATGTATAGTAGCCTAAGACATTTACAAAATACTGTGCATGCTGGATTTTTTCATGCCTGTTCCCTTGTGTTATTTTGTGCACCTATGTGTTACATCAGGTATCACGAATAACCTCGACATACTGTACAAACACTACAGAACCCCTCCATCCCAACATCAAATACTATGGTATATGCAGAATGCTATCTGCTAGTAAATGTTATTTAGAGGAATCAATAGTTTGTAAGACATAGATAAATATGGAAATTATGGAGGTTAGGAGGACGTGTTAAAATTGCCGTAATTGACAACAATATATCTTACTGGATTTCAAAACATTTGTAAAATACTGTTAGCCATCCCTTAAAAATGAACAGTTAACCAATAACAGTAAATCACTGTAATTTACAGCATAAAATTGGGAGACATTTTCAGGGAAAACAGGGAACAAATTGACAAGACAATGTACTTTTTAATGTACTTTATTGTACGGACTATACAACAATAAAGTGTACCTTTACCAAGCTAAATAGGTGACTATTCAAACTGGTAAGCAATTAAACATCCATTTAAAAAGCTTAATAATTCTGTTCATGACATAAATGAAGAAGTAGAAGATGAGGATAAAGTTCTGATAGCACAAAGCTGGGTCCTGGTTAAAAGGCTTTTAAATGAAGATGACTCTCAAGACAACCTCAAAATTGGAGCGATTTGAAAAAAAGGTCAGTGACTGTAGCAACAGGTAAGACTGATTAGTACACAGTTAGCTTGGTTTTTAGGACAACGTGTTTAGTACAGCATGTCTTAGTAGGCTGAGATGAAAGCAGGTGACCCACTGTCACTCACTTGGCTGGGGGATTTCATCTGAAAGGAAGTGAGAGGGACTGGGCAGAGAGAAGTAAATATGGCTGTGACTGATTGTAAAAGCTGAGGCTGGATCTGAATCCAGAAAGGGCAATGAGAAGCAGAATCTGGCAGACAGAGTTTTCAGGGTAGAGAATAAAACCCAAATCCAAATTTCCAGACAGACAACAACAGGCATACAGAAGCCTTCTGCTCTCATGATAACGGACTAATTATCTCAATGCTGCAGGATGTCTCAGTAGTCTTATAACTGAGCCGCTGTAATAAAAAATTAACACAATCATGCAAAACATCAAATAGCCTGGATTCACTATTAAACCATAGCTAAATCACATTTTACTACTCAAACTATGATAAAATATTAGTTGTGATCTACAAAAGCCAAAACATTTGGATATTTATAAATAATCTCTGTAATACAAGAAAATGTACTGAGTCAATAATAATGTTATCAGAAGATAACAGCATAAAACAGCATGTTTCCATAGGTTCATACAGGGGCCAGGTTCACCAGTAACAGAGATAAAAATAAACGGATGGGAACATGCACCGAGAGAAAAAAAAACAACAACAACAACAACAAGAATCTGGCTCTAAATTATTCTGCAGAGGTAGTCCTGTGCTAGGGGTCCTGGCAGTGAGCAAGATGTCATCAGCTCTCACCTCCTGGGTCCATTTTGTTCAGGATCCAGCTGTATAAGGCTTTGTTCAGTCCCCGAGCTTAATGACTGGCTTATAGGGCACTGAGTGTCCCTGAGTGTCTAGCTCATAGTGTCAATGAGCAGCGATCTCATGTATGTTTCCATCTTTTCTAGCTGGGTGAGGGAGGTATGGATGGTGAGTGGAATGGTGTTGTGTGGACCTGTTCTGTTTATATGGAAACTGTAGGGTTCTAAGTAGGAAGCAATCTTTGAATCCAACACACAGTAATATCAAACACAAAACAATCAATATTTTTCTAAAATGTCATTAGGTATAAAATAGAAACTTAATGTAAAATAAGGTGTGAGAGCTGCATGTCTCACTTTTTGTTTTGATGGAAAATTCTCAATATTGATGCAAAAGATGAAGCCTGCTGGTTTGGCTGCAATTTTAAACCGGCCTCTCTCAAGGAGAGTCAATGATTCACCACTTGCTCAATAATTGTGGCCCTATCTCACCAGAGACCACAGCTCCTGGTCTTCCTCTCCTCCTTCTTCTTCTTCCTCCCCCTGCAACACTTCTTTCTGCATCAACCTGTCCTCTTTGATCCATACTTCCAAAAACAACATTCAGAAGCCCCCCCTTATGTGCTTGCTAATGAGCCAAACACAGGTCACCTGTGTAGGTTTTCAATTTAGAAAAAGTGGTTTTAGTATTGACCAATGCTTGTTAGCATTTGAAAAAACTGTAACTGGTTACTGAATTGTCTGTGGGTATAATGTGAATGTAAGTGTGAAGCAGTATTTGCACTGTGATGCATTTCAAGAACCAAACATGAACAGCAGAAAAAATATTTCAAAAATATCTAAAGCACATACAAAATTGTGACGGGAATCCAATGTACCCTTTGTATCATTTTGTCAGTTTCATCTGATTTAACCTATGTAAACAGTGGATAGTCGTGTGTAATCACACTGCTCGGGTGCACATTCCCTTCTACCCTCAGAACAAAGAAAAAACGAAACAAAGAAAAATTCAAGTTCAGGAAACATTTGTAAAACTGGTTGTTATAATCAGCAGCTTCAGAGGCTTCTGTCTCCCCCGTTCACTCGGTCAGCTCTCTCTCTCTCCTTTGCTCTCTGAGAAAAAAGTGTGTAGATATCATACCAATAAAAGAAAATCTTAGCAAGGGAGGTAAGCCTAAAGGTACCAGCCCATTGTGAATTGTGCCTCTGAAAAATAATTAGGTAAATTATACGCATTATACTCCCTGTCCCTCATTCCCTCTATGGGCCTCTGTGAGGCTGAAATATGCATAGAATCTTTTTCTTTCCACTGTTTTCTTAATCCTATTGACAATTGACATCGCCATTAATATTAATATTGCTAACGGTGCTTTGTAAATGCTGTATCTGTCGTTTAACATCACAGCCCTTAGCAACGTATAGCACTTCTGCTTTTTCAGGTGCTTTTCACTTTCCTGCATTTTTCTGTGCTTTTCTGCATTTTTGATTCATGTTGCATTTATGTCATGTATGAGCAAGAAAATGCTCCACAGTAGTAAGCGCTCTTCAAACATTGCATTTTCTAACTAGGTGAGGCCAACATTTTTAGCAACCACATAGCGACAGAAGACAAAATAGCCTTGCTACAATCTGGAAAAATGTTTATATTAACTGATAAACTAAACATCCTATACATCCACTGTATGAAGATCATGCAGATAAAATGCATATTACTTTGTAGAAGTGTTATTAAAATGCATTTTTATGCAGAAAGTATTTTAAAATGTTTTGTTTTAAGTCCGATATTTCCTTTTCTTGTTGCTCCCAGAAATTGCAGTAGCAATTTAGTGTAAAAGTATAGGACATTTTATTTAGATTTTTACATAACCAGTTACATGCTGGCCTGTATTGTAAAATTACAATAAACTCCCAGCTGTTTAACTATTACTCATATACGGCTATATACTAATAAAACAACTCACAGTAGATGAAATAACATTAAAATACTGACATCTTGGCTGTCAGTATTTTACTGTTATTTTACATTGTCTTTAAAAGTCTTTACAGTGTGATAGCTTTTAAGGTCCTGCAGAACCAGTAGTATTGACAGACATCCTGAGGGGAGTCAGCTGAGTGACACTTGACAGCACTTTTTTTTTTATCCTGGAGCAATATCACACAATTTTCCAGGAGCTGAATAAAATAAAAGATGACAAATGTGGATTAGCTGAGTGGAGTCCTTACAGTCCATTAAAGTCCATCCTGTAATCCTGTAAAAGTTATAATGTCTGAACTAATTGTCATGGCAAGGCATCCAGCAGTTCACACAGTGTTCAAGTACTGTATAATGTAGTTCCTTGTGAAATCTAACCTCAGACTGTGATCCGAATCCAGAGTGTGATTAAATCCAAAACAGAGATGCTGACATTTCCACAGAAAGTATGTGTATCCACCATGAAGTATCATGAATGAGAACAAAAATGTGGTTAGCAAAAAATTTTAAAAAAGTGCACATTCAACCTAAGCAGGGAACAATTGCAGGGCAGACGTGTAATGAAAAGGTTTTCACACACAGAAATAAGCAGACTGTTGTAACCATGTGTTTGAGCGCCCCCCCCCCTCACAGGGCAGTTAGTGGCACCAGCTCTAGGCTCCACTTTTGTTGTCGGTAAAAGTTGTCCTACTATAAATAAACAAATGGTTCTGTGAAACGGATCCATCAATTTTTTTCACTTATACTATGAAGGGCATGTTTATGAATAAAAGTTATTCATACAACTACAATAATCAGTGAAGCTGTCAAATAATTGATCAAACATCAAAATAAAGAATATTTGCTGGTCTCAGCTTCTGAAATGTGAGGATTTGCTGATTATTAACCGGTGTGTAATATTGAAGACAGAATTGGACAAAACAAGCGATGGGAAGACGTTAGGTTGAGCTTTAAGAAACTGTTTGGTGCAATTTGAATGAAAAAGGTGCTGAAGTAATCTCCTGTGCTGATGCAATCATTACTCACTATTCCTTTTGAACTGTCCTTTGTTTTTTGGTAATGAAGATTTTTAGTTTCCTGCTTTGGCAAACTTTTCACGAAAGATCTGCAAAAAGATACATTGAAACTATCAGAGGAATGAAAATCAAGTGACAAAATGAACTAAAGTTATCTGGTGAATCATTATTTTTATCTACACAAGGTGAATAATGATGTTATATTTAAATGGAACCAACTGTGGAATTACAGGACCATTGCAAAGTAGGCAGTGTGTACGGAATAAGTAAATTCTGTTTTAAAAGCCCCTCAGATAACAATTTCAGCCCAGGTCCTCAGCTGGAGTTAGAATCATTTTCGAGGAAAGGTGTTATTCTTGTTCTTCCATTGTGTCATCAACATAATAAGGCACTGTATGGCCAAACGTCTGGGCTCTGTGTGGCCATAACAAATTGGACAATTCAAATAAAACTAACTAACCCAGTAAAATCCTTACCATTTGTTTGAGTGTCTACAACTATCATCCTGCTCAAACCAAGACACTGAAGATTTTCTAATGTAGGTGGCAATGAATTAAAAGTCTTAAGATTAATACAGAAATGTTAATCTCCTTATCCTTTTTGAGGATAAGCAGATTAATCAAAGTTTTTTGATTAACAATAGTATTGGTTCATAGAGTTAAAGGGCTACATGATATATAATATATAGTAGAATTAGAAATTAAAAGTCTGACACATTAAAAGAGGACTTATATGTATTAATCAAATGAATCTGATTCAAACCTTGACATCAGCTTTCTCCCAGACATCCTAGTTAGTTATGTCTAGTGCATTCACACTTGGCAGGGAGTCTCTTGCACAGGATAAATGATTTGCCACCAACAGTGATGTGAATTAAAATCTTTAATTTAGAATATCAACCTAGACAGGTCAGACTGTGCATGAAGTACTCACAGTGGCAGACATGGAGCACAATTTACAGACTCTAATTACTGTTTCTTGTTCGAAAAAAGATCCCATGGAGAAACCAGTGGCAGCATCCTTCTTTAAATCCTCTCAGCTTTTTCCAATCAGCAGTAATCAGTGGCTCACTTCTTATTGATGGGGTACCAGGGGCTCAATCAGTCAGTGTAGTGCTAAGAAAAGACATGTAATCTGTAGTGACCACTGGAACATCTGAGAAATAATGACAGCTGCTTGTTGATTGATAGTTGAGTAAGCATCTTCTGTTTGATGTGGTGCAGGTTCCAGGTAGCAAATAACTGGAACTAACCATATATTTTGATGAGTTATACGGAATTAAAGAAGAATGAATTGTTCTCTTTTAGCCCAGGATTAATGTGGATTATGCTTTTGTATAAGGTTAGAGCCATGACAGTGGGATGAGCTACGTAACTCTGGATGCAGACACTGACAATGTTCAAATACTTGTTGAAGATGGAACTTCCCCTGCATTTAAATTAAAAAACAACTATTGAAACAACAATTTATTCCTGTGTTTTTTTTCCCATATGTCTGACAAAATGGAAAAACTTTCAGTAATAGGACTTTGTATTTAATGTCTTATGAAACAACTGTTTTGCTTGTTTTGTACATACCAACCTTTTAAGTCACTTTTGATAAAGGTGTCAGCCAAATGACTAAATATTCTGTGTATTATATGTAAAAGTAAACGTAACAGGCAATGATAACACAAACGTTCTCCGCTGTCTTTTTTGTGCCAGTGCAGTCAATCCTGTTTCCTAAAAATGTAGTTTCTGATCAACAAAATTGGAAATGTAAATACAATTTTCTGAGCAACATTTTTACAACCCAATTGTCTTTTCTCCAAAAGTAATGAGGATAAGTTGACATTTAACTTAAATGTTAGGTTGAAAATATGTTGATGGTATAAACCATCTGTTTTTTAAATTTTTTTATTTCCGTCCTTTCGGCTTATCGGGGGAGTTCAGGGTGGCCACAGCGGATCTCTGTCCGCATGTTGATTTGGCACAGTTTTTACGGTTCCTGATGCAACCCTCACCATCTGTGACAACTAAAAAATATTTGTGATGAGCATGTAGTGTAAAAATGGTACAGAAACATTGCTCTTTTTATGGTTTGTATATTGTCGGCTCTACTTTGACTCCCTCTCAAACTAGTGCACAACATATATTCTAGATTACTCTTTGCTGTAGTCTTTACAGGCTACAAAAGGTAATGGGAAGCCACGCAGCAGTTGTTTCTTGTCAAAGCTGGGTATTTGATATCAGTGTCTCTGCCCTAAGACATTTAGAGACCCCCCTGTCTGCAAACAAGTAACACAGAGAAAAAGACTAATAAAATAAAACACCAAAGACAATAGCAGCAGAACAGTTAAAACAGGGACAGAAGAGATGTATGATACTAATTAAAAGGCCTCTCCATGACAGAAGAAATGATAAAATATTAAATATTCTGCAAGTCTCACATCCCACTAGATGTCAAAGTTTGAACATAACAAAACTGGTTGAAGTTGGCCCACTTACAGAGTTGAGGGTCATGAGAATTAAAATGTCTGAGCTGTGTTGGAGGAGATATGTTAGAGAACTAGAGAAATTAACATTAATTTGTGTACTGAGCAACTGAAATAAATGAGAATGCCAAACAGCCTCACACAATCCAGTCATCTATGGGTCAAAAAACGAATACAGGAGGAGAGCACATGCACACATAAACAGAGATCTTAGAGTGCACTGATAGCCTAATGGTTTAGCTGCATGGCATATAACTGCTGCATCCAGGGCACAAATGCAGCTTAGGACCTTTGCTGCATGTCATGCCCCCACTCTCTCTGCTGTGTTTCTTTCATTATCTTATGTATGAGGTCTAATGAACTGAATGTGATCTAGGGCAATCAATCCAGGTAGGAAGGTCTTTTGTCTGACCCAGAGCTGGAGATCACTTTTAGCTGCAGGGCTTTTTGGTTCTGATGGCTCAGAGATTGCCATGACTTAACCTGTGATTTGGTGTGTGCGTGCGTGTGTTTGTGTGTGTTTTTGTGTGTGTGTGTGTGTGTGTGTGTGTGTGTGTGTGTGTGTGTGTGTGTGTGTGAGGGGAGTTGCTCCGTCTCAAATCCAGAAAAACAGAAAACACTCTGACAAGAGGACAACAGAGTGAGAGAGACAGAGGTAGGGATTCTGGAGGAAGCATTAGGTATTGAGGACACATACTGAGTTGGATTCAATTTCAAATGATGTGAAGCAGAGATTTATTCAGAAACATGAATTGTCATTCTACACAGCAAAGTATGAGCCTGAATGCAGTGCTTTCAATTTATCAGTGACAGAAACAATGAGATTCTAACTACAAGTGGTTTCTTTTCCCCAAATTCAACCAAGTTTGAAGCACCAAGACTTGACCTGGGGCCATAAGTCAGGCCCAAAATATTCTCATTTTAATCGTGTCGGATCAGGACTTGTTTTACTGCTGTGCATCTTGAGTTATGGTGTCAACTTCCAGACAATTTTAAAATGATTCAATACTGTATCTCACCTGGCTTAGGAATGTCTTATGAGCCCACAGGCATTCATTTACTTCCTGAATACACACTTCTAAAAACAAACAAAGAAAAATTCTGAAAATTGGATACCTTAAACAATCAAGGTACAAACCAACACTAAAGCTAAATTTGTTTAAAAAATTACAATATTTCTACAAACTGTTTTGTTAATTAAAAGCCTGCAAATGCTGCACACACACACACACACACACACACACACACACACACACACACACACACACATCTGTAACACTATAATGAGATACATTTGCCCTTTGCACAGTAGGACTTATAAGGATTTTGACTGGCTCTCATTCTTATGCTAAATATCTGGTCTTTACAGCTAAAGAATACAACATTTTTAGAATTAAGAAAGCCTTTGAAAAAAATTCGATAAAGAAAGAAATTTCATACTTCCCTATATGGTACCACTCAGAGATTAATACACTAATTATTTTCAGCTTTCACATGTTATTTCTGCACCCTTAGGTTTTCTAATTGGCCAGAGGCAGAAGTAAACAGAGGACTCAGGCTGTGGATTCTGCCTTTTGTGATAAAAAGCAAAAAGCTCAAAATCCTCCACAATTTCTACAAAAAAGTCAAACGTTCATAAGCATATGTTAATATCCATATATATGCTGGATTCTCCAATTAAAATACCTAATACTGTCTTTGCACAAAACTATAAATTTCAGCAGAGACAGCTTGGTGTCAGATGGAATGTGATTTTTTTCTTTAAAACATGACTTAAATCACTGCACAGATAAGCAGTAGCACAGGGAACTGGCAAAATGGTCAAGTTCTTAGATAGCTCTCTTCCACATCGCATTATCTCTATCTTGGGCACAAGAAAATAATAAAGTAACTGATCTTTCGGTAAAACTCTTGCTTAAGTTTTCAAATTAAAAAATATGTAGTATATCTTTGGGAATTTGTGCCACATACTGTTTGAGGGACATGACTAAGAAGAGAATAAAGTAACCCACTGTTCAGTACAAGTGCAAAATTCATTGGCATTTTCTTGTTTGGTGATTTTATGTCTGTTATATGGCTCAGTGGTAGAACATTGGGTTGGGATGCAGAAGGCTGTGGGTTCGATTCACATTTCTCTAGGTGAGGCCCTGCTCACCTGGAGAAGAGTCCTGGTCCAGAGCCCGGATAAAAAAATAAATAAAAAATGGGAAGGTTGCTGCAGGAAGGGCTTCAATGCGTAAAAATTCATGCCAAATCAAGCTGCGGAACACGTTCTGCTGTGGCGACAAGCCGAAAGCCGTGGATCTATAAAGCTCCTTTGCATTTTCCTACATAATTTAGTTTTTTTGCATATATTTTTGTTGTATTATCCATTGTGTGTGGAATGTTTTTGTCTTGACATAAGCTTCCCTAAAGAAATCGCCCCCCAATAGCATAAAAAATGTTTGAATAAAATGTATTTGAAATCATTTGAACCAGAATTGTTTTTATGATGATTTTAAACTGCGCATGGCATGTTTGGCAGCGGTTTTACAACAACTACCCTCAGGCAACTATTCAAATGCCAGTATCTTTAACATACACAGTAGTTAGTTAGTGCAACCCCATTTGAATTGTAGTATGAGAATGTTAGTTTATTAGAGAAATTAACTGAAGTTTCATGCTAAAACTGAATGAAAAAGGGTTGGGATTGTACACATACACATACAAGGAAATCCAATTACCTGTCCTGAATACAGCAATGTAATGAGTTCCAGTGACGGCACCCAGGAGGGTGAGTCACAGTATGAGTGGGCGAATGTGACTTTAGCACATGCACCCCCTATTCGAGGTCTGATGAACACACAAATATAGCTTTGTTCATTAGTTTATTTGATAGGTACAGGACACACAAACAAGCATCGCAGCAAATGCATCACAGAAAACAAAGATATCTATCTTAATATATCTATAGACCCTCAACAGATTCTTCAAAGTTGATCCATAAAAAAACAACTGAAGAACATAACACAAAGCTTACACCTTATGTGTTTAGGTTATTGCTGAGCACAGGAGAGAAATAACAGGACAATCAACATTAAAATTACTAAAATTTGATTCAACATTAGAAGACACAGCAACAAATAACAGACTGACACACTGTAGTGTGCAGTGCTAACAGAGCTGAGTGCTTGACTTTTTTATGACCTCTAAATGAAGTGCCAAACATATTTACAACAGTAAATCAAGTGATTCTAACAACAAGTTATATTATTGTAAAAATAATTTTAAAAAAATGTAGCACGTTCTAACTTGGAGGGCTGAAAAGTCACCATGGTAGAAAAGATCAGGCATATCGGTGTGATGACTGTATCACACAATTTTGTCTGTATGTCAGTGCACTTAGAAGACGTTGAGTCAGTTGATGGGCTTCTATCATTTTACACTTTAATAGATGGATGTGACACCAGCTTTCAACCAGGTGTGGCATATTTTATACAAAAGTCACAAAAAAGTCATCACTAGTATGAAGAGCTGTGTGGGATTGGTGTCTGTGTAGCTTCTGTGTTTTTTTTCCAACCTCAAATGTTTCAGGAATGAACAAAAACAGATGGTACTGAGCTGCTGTGAGTAGCTATGAGATGTCATAGTGTGATATCTGTTCAGTTGACAGGTTTAACAGTGAAGCCCTCACTTGTATTCAATACACATTCAAAGTTTATCTGAAAGGTAAATCAGGAAACCGAAGAAGCTGTTCTGTAAACACTTCACGTGTTGTCAAGTATGCATGGTTGCTGCTGCACTGTGGCTTTACTCCAGCTGGTAAAAATTATTGTCCACCATCTGGAGAACAGGATACAACTGCTGCTGATGTGCTGTATATGGAGTTGTACAAGCAGTTTCTATTGAAAAATGTCAATGTATGCACCTAAATCTAAAGGAATGTTGTGGGTGGTCACGTCAAAGAGTCAGCACTTATACTTTTAATATGTTGTGTGGGGACATCAAGCGTTAGATCTTGCAAAGACGCTACCAAAAATCCTCAGTCAAAGCTGGTCTATGAGGACGAAGCTGAAGTGCAGGGCTGATAAACAGTTACTAAAATGTTTAGTTGAAGTCATTGCTCCAAAATGAGCATCACACCAGACACTGAGGGTCCAAATATTTTTACCACTGATGCTTAAAAGCGGTTGCAATGATATTTCCATGATGACCCACTGATGCTTAAAATTGGGTAATTTTTCACGATAAACAAAAGTCATTTTATATCATGTTTTTAGAGAAAGAGACCATTCTAAAGGAATCGCACATTTTTAAGTCCCCCTGAGAATATCATATAGTTTTAGTGTAACTTAACAGAACTTTCCTGGTGTAACACATAGATTTTAAGCATGAAGTCCTTTGATATCTTGACTTCTGTAGGTAGCAGTAGTTGATCTGGCCTGCAGTGTGAACCAAAACTCAGAAGGAATTTTTAAAGGGGTGACGTGCCCAGCTTGTTCAGTGAGAAAATGCCAAAGACAGGGCAAAGATGGGAAGAGAAATTAAAAAGCAAAGAAAGTAGGAAGGCAAAAATGTGAGAGAAAGAAAAGAGCAAAAGCATGAGGGAAGAGATGGAGAGATCGGTGAAAAAGAGGTGGAAGACGAAATAAGTATGACAGATGAAGGTAAGGATAAAACAGTAGGAGAATCTGAATCAGGAAGTGATGAAGAGACAGATAAAGACAGGGAGACAGATTTACAGCTACATTGTATGTTATATTTTACTCTCTCATCATATAAAGTCCATTGTAGTGACATGCTCTTTCACTTTTGTTAGAGCTTTATTACATCGTACTCTATAAGAATTAACTCAGTTTGAACTAGAAGTCTGATGAGGCTCCAATCTCAGGATCATTCAGAAGTCAGCTTTAGCTCTTTTCTTAGGCCCAACTACAAAATAAAGACAGAAGAAAGTGTCAAGAGAATAATAACAGATTTCAGATAAACTATTATTTCACTAAAGCACATTGTCACAGTATTTGATATTGTTAAATTCAAAAGCCAGCCTCAACTGTGGCAAGTTTCAGTAACAGGTCTGTGATCGAAACCTGAAAATGTGGGAGTTTAATCACTTCACATTTATGGCACAAGGTAGACAGGTTCTGGGTGTGTATATGTGTATGTGTGTGTGTCTGTGTGTCTGTGCATGCATGCCTGCGTGTGTGGGTGCGTGTGTTGTGGATAATAACGACTATTAAATAAAAAGAGAATGAGCCTGAGAAGCATTAGGATTACCTGAAGGAAAACAAGGAGTGCAGAGAGCTTCACATTTCCTGCAGCTCTCACTCAATAGAAAGAAAGATGTGAAATAGTCAAATTCTATTGCCCGTCTGGCATTATTTGGTCTTGCCTTAGGGACAGAAAAAGCTGTGTGGCTGAAACTGTGGCTGTCAGACAGGCGGATTAAATCGTTAGCTATGTCTGATACACGATATATGACAACATTAGTTTTGGATGTTTTCCCTCTCCCAGCTTTGAGTGAAAGTACTGAAAACCACATCAGGTGCAAGATTTGATCAAGTGCTATAGCAGTACTTAGCTAATGTCATACTGAAAACAGTAGAGCTGGAGAACAGTCTAATGGATCTACAGACGTTATATATGGTAATGCAAATGTACAATGCATTTCACCTGCATTTTGATGCCATCATTGATAATGTGCTTTCATCCAATGGGCTGTTTTGAGAAGCCTGACGCATATTAAAGGGACCGATCGAATCGTGTGCGTACTGAATATTGGGGTGAGCAATCATTGCCACTATCTTTGAATTTTGATGTGATTTATGTGAACAGCAATAGGTGATGCGTGTACACACAGACAATTTTACGTTTTCGCTGCATCTATCATGCCACCACCCATCACCAAAGAGGACACCCGAAACAAAGAATCAAACAAGTGATATATTTGAGAGATCACTTGATAAAAAAGCTTTAGGTTTCCTGTTAAAAACAGGAAATGAAAGACAGACTAATGAAGGGCTCAGATAGAGAGTTGAGAAGGACTTTTTTTTATCTGCAATTCCAGATCAGGCTGAGAATCCTGCCATGGACTGAATGACTACAAGGACTCTTATTCTTAAGCAAGTGGGCCTTGTTTTTCACCTGTAATTCACATTTCCGGACATGTGTTTCTCTGGTGAAATGAGTAATGCTTTTTAAACGCAAAATCTTCTCATTACATTCATTTTCTTTCTATTACTGGTGTTTGGGTATAATTAAGGGCAGAAGTATCAATGAGTTTCCATTCACAACATCATGTCTAGCACAGACTGTGGTTAGATAGAAAAGAAAATATGATTTTCTCATTACACTTTACAGAGGGCATAAGGTTTGTTTACTAGACATCAAGAGGAGTCACTGTTTTCTGGCATTTGGAATGAGTATTTTCTGCAAGATGCCATTTCATTACAGAGGCTGCTTTGCTCAAAAAGCACTGGTAAAAAGTCTAAGGTTAGACAGAGAATTACTAGGCCTGGTTTGAACAAGTAATCTTGAATGAAAGTAGCTGACTTGCGGAAGGTATTTCTCCTGTCTCCAAGATTCAGCAACCAGGATTCTGAACAACAAACCATTTATAGTGAACTTGGCAAGTGAGGAAAATCACACTTACAAGTAAAGGCAGACTATTGGTCATTAGTCCCTGCCAGTGGGACATCCACCTGCTGATGTGAGTGCAAAGGCAGCCCCAGTTTCAGAACCACGGACAGTGTTTGTGACAGGCCTGACATGCAGCGTCAGAGTGGGACGTTATTACTGTACCCTCAGTTGTGTGCACTACGAATTAAAGTCCAATTGGTCCTTTTTGCCACACGTAGAGTCTATCCATATTCATTTCAAGGTAAATTAAATTAAATGTACCTCACCACAATGTTGTGTGAAACAACAAAGGGCTTAAATATTTTTGAAGACTGGAGATTACCAATGTTTCTTTTTTAGTAAATTTGCAAAGATTTATTGTTATAATACCATTGTGGGTAATGAGTGTAGACTGGTAAAATAAATTGACAATTTCTTCAAAAAACAAATTAACCCATAATGAAGTGTGTTAAGTGTTCTGAATATTTTCCGAAGTGGCTGCATTTTAAACTCAAAACAGTCTGGAGTGTCCCCAGACTTCTGCTGTGTGAGCAGAATTGTGTTTTGCTTTGATCAGGAACTTTGGGTATTTAATTGCATTGTAAAGGCATTTGCTTCCAGGTTGAGCTTTGTAAAAAAATCCAGTTTTAGATCCCACTTTTGGCTTTCGTGGAAACCTGATTATTCTTGTCCCTGCAATGTAAAGAGGTAGGAAAGTTAATAGTGGTTATTTGTTATTGCCACAGTGTCAAAAACAAGTCTGGTAAGGGGGAAATGGAGGCACTAATGATTGACACAGACAAGAAGCTTGGTAAGTTAAATTGTTAGTTTACAAAAACAACTAGAGCCACTAACACAAAATCATGTTTGTGAGGCAGAAGAGCACAAACAGAAAAGCACCCTGACAGGAGAACAAAACCATGTCTTGGCTTTCTATAAGGAACAGATAAGCCAGAACACACACACACACACACAACAAAAACTTAGTCTAGTTGCCAGTTGTACAGAGAATGAGCACAGTATAATGCAAGGCAAGAGGAGAAGCTGATGAGTCGCAGAAGTCCAAAGAGATAAGTCGTGTGTAACATGAGCTCTGACAACAGTCTTGCTGAAGGTGAGTAATTTATACTCTGGCTGATTACAGGCCAGCTGTGGCTGGCTATTGGTGTAGCTGGACAGCCTTTGTATGTGTGTGTGTGTTTGTGTGGGAGCTTACATATAATTTCTGCAGTGGGCACTGCAGTGTTTAGGCATCCTTAAGTGAAATAAAAAAATAAAATGATCTCCAGCAACATGCGTCACATTACAGTATGTGAAGGAAAAACTGAAAATGATAGTTGGTTGGTTCTGTTAATGACAACATAAAAGAATTGTTTGATAAAAGCACTACAAAGGCATTTTCAAAAAAATGGAAGATCAGTGTTAACGCTACTAAAACCTGAATACAATGGCCTCAAATATGCAAATGTGGCAGGAAGAAAGAAAAAATAAAGGTTCAATTGTTTTTCCACAGTTTCCTGTGGATAGGTCATTGAAACTGAGGAGATTCACAAGGGTGTGTTTGGATTGATGTGGGCTCAGACAAGGACCAGATCTGGGCCTGGAGAAGGTTATACAGTTTCTCTGCAAAGTCAACACAATATTTCAGAACTCTCCACATATGAGTGAGCGAATCCTTAAAAGTGCAAGTGTGTACAAATATTGTTTGAACAAGCACTGTTTCCCAAACTAAGGGCAGCAATACTACAGTTTTTACTTCTGACACTTATGTTGTCGTTGAATAGACAGTGTGCTGCTCATCGAGTGGATGTGATACAATATTTCACAAAAAAACATTTATGACCCACAGGTCTTGGCATGGGCTAGGTTTTCACCTAGAGGACTCCAAATGAGGGGCAGCAAGGACATCTAGCGGGTGGCTATGGAAAACGAGCTGCTTTGAGCTTATTGGAAACTATTCAAACATGCTATGAATCAGTATGGGTGTGGATGGATGTCAGAGAGAACACCTGTTTCTGAATGGTTACGGTGCCTGGAGATAGATCACGTCAAAGTGTGATGGCAAAAAAAATAAAAAATAAAATACTCAATAACTCAATAACGTGCCGTTTGAAAAAAATCAAATAAGTACGCATCTGGCACAAATTCTGGCTTCCATTGTTGTGGTTTAATAAGGAATGTCCTCAGTCGATCTCCGAGCTCAAAAACCTGATTTAATGTTAACTGACATTAAATCAGCTACAGTAGACTATTAACGATCTTCACTGGTTTCTCGTAAGCTTCCCCGACTTAGTTTGAACAGCAGCGCATTCGCAACTCCCCAGAGACCGTCACGGACTCTGAGCCAAGATGCTCTCGCAGCCTCCAGCCCGGCGGCGCGCAAAGCAGAAGCTTCACTGTGACTGAAGGCACACAGAGGAGCGCACCGTGCTGCTGAGAGGGACAACAAGTGTTTACTGTTAGTTCATAAATAGGGGATCTGGAATTTCAGTCGCTGCTTGCTTCCATGCATTTGACTTGGGAGGAAGGTGCACTGTGAGAATAGTTTGGATTTAACAACTTGGATATTCTTTGGATTTTGACGATGGATTTCCTTAACGAATCCACTTTCCCCTCGGAGGACGCTAATTCAACAGCAGCAGGTATAAATTGTTGATACAGTTTCCTCTCATTTGTGTGATGTAACAGTGACAATCGGATCAGTTGTTTAATTTCTTATATTTTCCCCTTTCTCCCCAACCTCAATCTTGTCTTTAATCACACAGGCTTTCTTAGGTTATACCACTTCACAACTTCAGGCTGCAAGTACAATTATTCTGCAGCTTTATATAATAGAATAGACATATAAAACAGGACATCGCCAATTCAAACTTTCCCACTGCAGCAACAACAACAAGAACAACAAAAGTATTATGATTTGTATTTGTTGACAAATGCACACAATCCATCCACCAGTTATCTTTTCCACTTATCTTGTTAAGGGTCGCTGGGTGCTGGAGCTGCAGAATGTGGGCGAGAGGCTGGGTGCAGCCTGAACAGATCGACGGAACTAATGAGCAAAATTCTAGGGTTAAAAATCCCAGTGGCACCAACTGAGTTTGTTTTGTAAGACAAACATCTGAGTGTAACCTTTGTGACACAAATTGGAGTTTTTGACATCGCCAGTTTTTGTTTTGTACTGGTAGAAAGCCAAACCACATATGCACACATGTTGACACACATTAGTTATTTCCACAATAAAATTACCCAACAGTTTAGGAGGAACAGGGATACAATTTAGAAGTACTTTCTGCATGGTATCCGATAACAGGTCTGCATTTTTCATCCTTACATAAGCACCTGCTTCTCCTGCTAGGACATTGTGACCTAATGACATATTTATTACAATATACAGTCAGATTTATATCATACAAGACAACGCAAACAGTATGCAGTAGTATTAAAGCCAAGTATAACAATTTGATTTTCAACTGCTGCTCCTTCTTCTTCTTGTCTCCAGCTGTAGATGGGGCCCTTCATTGCAGTGCCATCCTCCCAGTCATCTTTGGCATCATCTGCTTTCTGGGCATTGCGGGGAACTGTATTGTTATCTACACCATCATGAAGAAAACCAAGTGTCGTGCAAAGCAAACCGTTCCAGACATCTTTATCTTAAATTTGTCAATTGTTGATCTCCTCTTTCTTTTCGGGATGCCATTCCTCATCCACCAGTTACTGGGCAACGGTACCTGGCACTTTGGAGCCGCGATGTGTACGGTTATCACTGCACTGGACTCCAATAGCCAAATCGTCAGTACTTACATCCTGACTGCAATGACCTTTGATCGCTATTTGGCTGTGGTACATCCCATACGCTTCAACTACATCCGTACATCTTGCGTGGCTGCGTTGGTTATTGGGTTGGTGTGGGGTCTGTCCTTACTCACCATCATCCCCGTGTGGATGTACGCAGGCCTGATGCCTCTTCCAGATGGCCTGGTGGCCTGTGCTCTCCTCCTGCCTGACCCCGTCACTGACACATATTGGTTTACGCTTTACCAGTTCTTTTTGGCCTTTGCTGTACCCTTGGTTATCATCTGCCTGGTGTTCTTTAAAATCCTCCAACACATGTCCACCAGTGTTGCGCCACTGCCTCCGCGGAGTTTGAGGGTTCGCACCAGAAAGGTGACACGGATGGCAGTGGCCATCTGCCTGGCTTTCTTTATCTGCTGGGCTCCTTACTATATCCTCCAGTTGGTCCACCTAGGGGTGCAGAAGCCAAGCCTTGCTTTCTCCTATGCCTACAACATAGCCATTAGCATGGGCTATGCCAATAGTTGCATCAACCCATATCTTTACATTATTCTCAGTGAGACTTTCAAGAGGCAGTTTCTCAGGGCTGTTCGCCCAGTTAATAGAAAGTTTCGTGTGAACCCCAGCACCACTGAAGGGGGCAGTGTGAGTGTGAGAATGGTACCTGAGGGAGCTCAGCAAGAGCCAGCCCCTGAAGAGATGATGCCCTCCAATCTGGTCCCACAGTGAATAGTCAGTGATAACAAGATAATCTTCAGTGGCAAAACGAGATTCTGGAAGTCTTATCGAGGCCCCAAGAGAGGCTTTGACAAAAAGTGGTAATATTGTAAATGAATTTTCAAAACAGGTTGAAAGCCTAGGGTTTTTTAATCAGCGAATATTTTTAGATGCTTTAACTGCTGGTCCCAGAATAAAGAGAACTGTAAAAGAACAAGTTTTTTGCACTGCAGATGAAAGAATGACAATCTGTTGGGAAAAGAAGAATTGTACAGCTCTAGTTTTTTAAAGGAAAACTTGGAATCAAAAATGACACCTTGATTATTTACGTCTCTTTTTTTTTTCATTTAGACACCCAAACTAGAAATAGATTGAATGGAAGTGTAATTATATTTATTTTTGATTTGAGTAAGGACATCACTGCATATTCTGAGACAGATTAATAAAGACACGCTCAAGATTCATCTACTTCATTCACATAACATTTTGAAGCCTGGGTTTCTTAAGTGCAAACAACCAGTGGAGATAAAAAAAAAAAAAACAGTAAACGTGTCATCTAATGGGAAAAATCACTGCCAAAAACTCTGAAACACCAACAAGTCATGATATTACTAAGTGGAATGTGATAATTAAAAATATAAAATCATAGTAAATAAGAAACATACAAACACTCTCTCTCTCTCTCTCTCACACACACAAATGACTACACACATTTAATATAATATTACTATGTGCATCCATGCAGTTTGCAAAGCCTCCTCCTGCTGCTATTGTTGAAATTGCTGCTGTGTAATGGAGAAAAATACACCAAACACAAGCAAAACTGTGCACCATTGTTGTTGTGAAAATATGTACTATGTTGCCAATAAAGTTGGAATAAGATATTTTTTTCCCAGCGACAATGTGATATAGATGTGATGTAGATATGTGATATAGATAAAGTCTATATCTTCTCAAAACTTTCTCGCTCAATGTCTGCCAAATATATCACAGTGAAAAATTAAACCACAGTTAACCTTTGCAAAAAGAGGAATGTGTCTGAAAAATAAACTTGCTGTGTATGAAATGTGTATGAAACAAGTTGTGAGCTTTAGTACCCATTAGAGTTTGTGTAACAAAATTTTTGTTGTCACTCAGATGTTACTGAAGTTGCGATATTACGTTCCGAAAATAAGGCAAGATGGAGCTGATGGCCTCGTAAATGAATCATTACCGGGCTGAATCACATCCTGCTAGGAGCAGTTTTGAGAAATTGTTTGTTTTGTTCCACATTCTACAGACTTCTACAGAAAAAACTAAATAAGCTGTACGTCATGGTTGTCGGCCAGCTGACTGTATAATGCCTCACTACAGGATATTTGTATTTCACAATTCCTGCCACTTTCCATGTTCTCACTCTGTAAGTGTGCCTATACAAACTGGTGTGTGAGTTAGGTCTTGCATCTTTTTTTAAATGCAAATGAATCAACCCAGGAATTCACAATGTTATCATCACAAATACAAGAAAGAAAGAAAGACTCTCGTTCCCCTGAAGGTTAGTTGCTGCTTCCCTAACAACAAGCTCTGGGTCACTAAGGAAATCAAGTCCAACCTGTATGAGAAAAAGAAGGTTTTTAAGTGAAGTGACAGGGAGCAAACAAAAGGGGTCCAGAGACTGCTGACTGTCAGGATCAAGAAAAGGGAAGCAGGTTTACAGCAGACTACAGCCAAACAACACCAGGGAGGTATGGAGGGACATGAGAAGCATCAAAGACCAGCAGCCAGGTGACTGCCGGAGCATGGACCAACCAGACCAATTCAATAGTGTTTTGTATAGTTTTGATGGTGGTTGATTTCAGGAAAAGCAGGGCTCCTGTCACTCCTCTGGGTATCCAGGTGGGTTCCCTGATAGGCTGTAGCAGATCAGAGATATCTGGGGGTCCACTTGGACAGTAAACTGGACTGGAAAATAAACTCTACAGCAATGTATAAAAAAACCCAGAGTGGGAGACCAGGAGATCCTGGTGGCCATAAAACTCATCCCAATTCTGTAAGAGGGGGGAGGAATGGACTGAAACCGGACTCAAACAAACTTCATCATGACTGTTAACTGTTAATTGTTTCATCATCACCGTTTATTCATCCATTGCACTGCCTGTCACAGCCATTTATTGTAGACACTGTTTCATTAATCTCTGATTGTCTTTGTTCTTATTAACAGGTTATTTTTTGGGAGTTTTGTGTTGGTGTGGTTTCTCTTGTGAGTGTGGTTCTTTTTGTTCTTTGGGACAAAGAGCAGCTGCAACAAGCTATTTCCCTCTAGGATTTATAGAGTCAATCGTGAATCTTTAATCTAAATAACTGAATATGAAACTGACCTGCAACCCAGTTTGTAAAGTCAAAATTGTTTAGTTATGAATTCAGGCAAAGCTCTCAATTTAGTGCAAACAGAAATCATGCAGTTAAAATTTTTTTAATAAAAAAATATATTAAACTGTATCACTCTTTGAAATCGCGAATGACCTGACGTGCTTACTGAATGACACCCTGGAAGGTCTTCACCCAAAGATGACAAGCTCTGGTGGTACTGTTGTTCTTATCTGTTATGAAGCAAAAGAGAAACAAAGCCTTGTGTTAAAACATGTGCAACTTGTACTGTTGTGAATAGTTACAGCTTAATAAATCAATATGTATAATAACAGAATGTCTTTAAATTTATACACTGGAGTTAACTGGATATAATCATGCTGTGGTTAGTTTGTATGTGCCTCATTATTATAATAAAAAAAATAAAAAATGTAAAGATTCAGTCTCAAATTAATCTCAAACATTGCCAAGTCCCGAATAAAACACATTACTGTAGTTTAGTTTCTACAACACTTGTTAAGAATAGCATTGAATATAAAACATTTTTTATGCAAAGTACATGTTCACCTCTGAAATTATTTAGTTTATAACAAATCTAATTTATGTAACAATAAAAGTACAAGGCTTGGCTAATTCCAGAGAAACACTAAGAAATAATCAGATCTAAAAATAATGACTCATTTCCATTTCCAGCATAAATAGGTGACATGTCTGACAGAGAGGCCTGACACTTTCGAAGGCAGCAACAGCATAATTATTTTTACATTAATGAAATAGGTCTCTGTTAAATGAATGTGGATGACCTGCTAACTGTATTTCAAATTTTATAATGCAACACAAAGCCTACATCATGTCTGACATACCACATTTTTGCCAAATGACTATCAACATAAGCTGATGTAAGAGCAAAAATGCCATCTGCCCTCACACAACAACAAATAGTTCTAAAAAGCTATTTTACACATTATAGAATTTAATCCCATTAAAACAAAAAAAAAAGAAAAGCGTACATAAAGTAAATAAAAGTTGTAATGTAGAAATAAATAATAAATATAGAAACAAAAAAAAAATGCAGATACATTGCAATTAATAAATGCATTAATCCGGATTATTTATTTATTTATTTATTATATTTATTTATATATTTATATAAATGACCACCTGTTGATTTTGATATAAAAGTCTGGCTTAGTTTTCTTTTTTATAACTCTATCATGAACTAATAAATGCTGCTGTATATGCTGCTGTAAATGCTGTATAATTATGGGTTAACCACCTGTCAGCACATAAAGTGGTTAAAATAAGATTAATCTTTTTCAACACTGAATTGTTTTAAAAAAATACTGTACATTTTTTCACAATTACCATAATCAGTTTTGCTTAAAAGATGTATTTTTCTTGGACTTTTTTCACTTTTGCAAAGTGAATGAAATGTAGAAATTCTGCTTAGTACTTTTAATTGAAGTGGTAGTTGTAGCAAATGTATTTATGCCAAAACCTTTAATTGAGTTTTAACTTGCACTTGCACTACCACGTCTACACAAATCCTTTTCTGTGTATGGGGCTGTGTAGCTGCAGACCGCTCAGAGTGATCATGCTGACCCTTGCCCTCATGATATTAAGACCATTGCTGTTAATATTAATCAGAGACAGAGCAGTGACAATGTTGATTGACGTATTTACATATTTATTTCTACTTAAGTCATTTTTCTTCCTTATATTCAGAGTTCTTTACATGTGGTTTGGCAATATCCAAACTCTACCATCAAAGTCTGATTGATGGAGAATTACCCCTGGAATCTACCACTGGAGCTGTCTTCAAATGGAAACATGCACTTTTTCCCCTTCAATTTACAGTTTTTACAAATTCAGATTAATTAAAAATGAAAAACTGAAATGCGTATGTCACATGCATCTTTTCTGCCAAATTCTTTGAATTTTTCTCCAGGTCCAACCAAGTCATGAAATCCAATTTGTAGACAATAATATTTTGCATGAGTGTTAGACCAGGACAAGTGTATAAAAGCATTTCACATGCTCTAAATATTGCAAGTGGCTTTAGTAAGAAAGAGATATAGCATGTGGACTTTTTTGTAAAAGATGGACATGAGAAAATGTATTTTCACTTCTGGACCAAAATAAATTATGAAATGGAATCTCTGGTATGAGACAAAACCTTAACCCTTTGCAAAGAACTCCTAGACCTTTTTTTACAACTGTGAGCTTGAAAAGCCCACAGTGTCTCTGCTTTATAACGTAGCAGATAAGGAAAATCTACTAGTTTGAAATCAGTCTTTCTCTGTTTTCATTATCTTTGCAGCGAGCTCAGTGTCTGACAAACCATCCAGAACTTCACAAGGGGTGTGTCTCATAGTTATGGCTCTTGAAAGGGGAGTCTGTCACCATTTCACACAACTGATGCTCTTTTGCAATAGTTATGGGGGATCACTGCATCACTCATCACTAAATGGGTGCAGGATTCATCAGCTGTGACTACAACACACGTCAGTCTCAGAGAAGACACTTTTCAAATTGAAGCAGAAGGCTCCGCAAGTGGCCAATGATGATCATTCTGATGTCAGCTCCTTCAGAATAGTACTTGACCGGTACCAGAACAAGACTCTGTTTGTACAACTCTAAAAATCTCCTCAGATTTTTAAAACCTGTAAAATATTAACTGACATTGCAAAGTGCATGTACTGTACAAATTAGACAAATGACAGAGGCACTGACAGCAGAGAAAGACCCATCCCCATGCACCTTTAGGTTAAGAGTGAGTTACGTTAACTGATTGTTGGACATGATGTTAAAATAAATCCAACACCCTCTCTTTTCTATGGGACATCACCTTTGTGTTTTCCAGCTTTTACCTTAATAGTATAGAAAAAGATTACAGTACTGCAAGTAAATGGTCTATCTTTAAATAATGCTTTTCTACTTTATTGGTACCCAAAGAGCTGTACAACACTGATGGTGAAAGAGATGCCACGCAAGGCAGTCGCCGAACCCCCCCAGGAGCAACTTGTGTTCTGGAAGAACTGGAAGATAATGTGAACCCCAAGTTGATACTGATATGTGCAAGTTGCTTTGTATACAAAAACATCTGCCAAATGATTAAATGTAAATCCAAATGAATAGAGTTCTGTTCATAATCTTGAAAACATAAAAATGTTTTTCTATAGCTCTGTCAATAGATAGTAAAGATTTAATGTTTAAAAATTACAAGCAGAGCAATAACAGCACAGACAGGTGACTCGCGGTGTGTGCTATCATGTCTCAATTTTCCCATTCAAATTATTTAAAGTATTTATAATATAATAATTATTATTGAAATATTAATTTGTAATTTCTACACATTCGAACATCTGTTGATTAGAAATAAACAATTTAACAGGATATCATACCGTACAGTACCCTGTATAACTGCTGTTGTTTCACCTAAAAAATGTAAATGTCAACCTCATAGTGGTGCTAGATTAAAGTAAGGGAGTCATAGGTACCATTAATGTCTAAATACAATTTTCATAACCCATCCAAAACGACATAATAATATTTTACAAATAAAAGTGAAAATGCAGACATACCGGCTATGTTAGAAGAACCCAGGGCATAACTAAAGGCAGTCATATTTGTGTGCTTCGAAAAGGAAAATGGACCACCTAGTGGCTGAATACAGACATTCTTAGAGCTACACCACAAGCTTTAAGACAAGTGACTCACATATATGCATACAGTAAACAAGCATCTGCAAGAATTCAAGACATACAGTACTGTTCTTCTGACCCACACACTCCTCGGGAGATTTTTTTTATGAAGTACTGCTGCCAAAAAGTAGTTATGGGCATATTTAATGAGGCATGGGTGTGGGCGCTACCTGAGTGTTTGTATGCTGTGCTGAATCAGACAACCAGCCACATCAGTAGGGGAGAAAGAGAACTGAGCTGAACATTATTTGCTTTATTTTCACATATTTTCTATTGACAGAGCAGCCTTAAATGTTGCTATGGATGTGTCAAAATAAAGTGCATGTGCTTTAAGCATCACCTATAATATCAGAATTGAATTACTGGTTAGTGTTGGATCAGATGTTTTATATATATATATTTTTGAGTGACTCATTTATGGCTCACTAAATATGCCCATAACTATTTTTGTAGCAGCAAAATAAAATAACAATTGAAAAACAAAAGAATTTAATTACATGATACACAAATTTACAGGAACAAATCATCTGTGCAACTCATTACCAGCTTGTCCACTGATCTCCCTGACATTAAGATGATTTGTGGAATATTATGTTTCACTGTTACCACATCAGTTTAATGTTGTGGCTTTAATTTAAGTTATTTTTTACTTTTAAAACAAACTGAGTTACCATAGTTTCTTAGGTTTGAAGGAGAAACTGTTGTGAATATGATGATGAAAAATAATATTTTAATTAAAAATTTTAATGATTTGAATTTGTCAATTCAATACCATGCCTCCTTTGTCTGACGGATGAAAACATGGCCTGTTAAGAAAACATTATTGGGAAATTCTAGGTTCAGGAAGCTAGTTTTGTATAAGGTGACTCAGTGTTTTTATGCCTCAAGTGCACAGCCTTTACAAATGGAAACACAGTAGCAGGATGAAGAGAAACAAAGAGAATTACTTAGAATAATTAAGGCCTTAAAAAGCTGATGTATCCATCATCCTTGACAGACACATCCTTTGTCATAGCCATCGTCGTTTGGCTTAAACTCTGGTTCTGCTTGCAGGAGGAAGAGCATACACTGGGAACATGGTAGGTACAGGGTTTGAAATGGCAGTGGCTATGACTTAAAGCAGTACTGTTAGGTAATCTCACTGAAGTGTCTTTGTCGTTTGTCTTTCTCATTTATAACTGCATGTGAGACTTTGGACTCACTGCAGGAACGAGATCTGAAGTAGGACCAAGCACAAGATGGGCTGCTTGACTGCTTGAACAATTAAGGTGTCTAGATCACTGACTATGGCTCAAAGCACAACCAAATGTTGGACCAAATGTTTTAGGTCTATTTTGAGCAAGGATTATGTGTCACTGAACAGCTTGGTGAATGAGATAATAATTATTATTATTATTATCTTTTTGGTATACAGAATACTGTAAGTCTTGAGATTGAAAGAGATTTTCATCTGAACAGATCATCCGAGTCAATAACAGAGTGTTATGCATGTCTCTGTTTGCACTGGCAATGTGCCATCATGCCCATGTGACAGTCAGGCTGTCTTTTCCAGATGCAATGGTTTCCATTTTTGTCGAATATGTTCTTTCACACCTCTTTACATTTACCTGTTCCCAATTTCAGTCAGTGAGATATTTGGACAGGTAACTGGCTCACAGGCTGCAGTCTCTTCTGCCAAGAACATAGTCAAGTCAAAACGTTGCAAAGCTTGGCTTACTTACAGTTTACTGCCTCTTAGGCTGTTAATTTATGGCTGCTACTAACCGTTTTAATTATTATGATAATGTGAAAACAATGTCACACTGTTGCATTCAGCAACAAGCAGGAAAGAACCAAGTGCAGCAGAAACAAAGGGAAGCACACAGATGTTGTTAAAGGGTAGTTTAATGAAATTAAAACAGGCTTACTGATAGTCCAGGCAAAGTAATTATTGTACTGTCAGACAGAAAAAAGGCAAGGACAAGCAAGAGGGAATGTAAAATGCATGTGAAAATGAGCATAAGACAAAACATATACTATAGGCTGATTAGACAGACAGATGACATGAAATCCACAGGAATGAAAATGGAAAGTCCACAAACATTTAGTGGCTGGATCCAGAATAACAAAAAAGAAACTTCTGGAGAAATGTAGGGGCATGGTGAGACACGCAGAATGAGACAAATAGCCAGTGCTGAGACTTGATAGGGAACCATGAGAGACAATGTGAAAGGGGTCACTTGAATTTCTAGCTTGCTTCAAATTAGCATTACCTAGCATTAGCATTATAGCTGATAGCAGTCTGATAAGCAGCTTTGCTTAATATCTTCGCTCAATCGACCACTTTCCTGGTGTCATTTCCATCTGCAAACACTGCAAAAAGCTGTAAAAAGCTATATTTTCTATTACATGCCCAGCACCAAATGGCAGACAGACACAAAAGTGCAACAGGCTGATAAACACAGTGGAGCATTTTGCCGCCTAAAGAACCATCCCTCTAACCATACTAGCACGACCTCAGAAATTAGAGGGTGAACGTGAGACTTGAAGGATGATAATGACGGACGGTTCTGGAACTACAGGATGCCTGAATAAGCAAATGTTTGTGCCCAAATTCATCAATGGTGCCATCACGGCTATGGGTAGATGAACTTTATTTAAATGGAAGAGCTGTCATTTTATCATTTGTCTTTTGTTGAAGTTGATTATTCTCTAAATAACAATGTCACAAACTGACTTGTAGTATATAATTATATACACAGAGATATCGAGTTCAGCTGCCAAGCTGCAAATTCTCGGGTGATGAGCTAATAACTTGCTAAATGAGTTGAAACAATAAATCGGTCATACTCTACAGTAAGTACATATTCTCATGCTGTACTTCACAACTATTTGGAGGTATTTCTGCTGTACTTGTGTTCATCATTCCGCCCTTCTACAATTTACTGGTAAATTTAGTATTTTTATAGCTACGTATAGTCAGTTACTTTGTGCATCTTCTAGAATAGAAATATTTTTCATACATTCATATCTTTTAGTTAGATTTCTAAAATCTGTTGAGTGAAGGCCATGGTCATAAATAAAACATTTTATTGTATGGAAAAATAAAACAATATACTGTAATGTACATAAGACAAATAGGCAGAAATTGTTGTTTTACAGTGAGATTACAACATATTACATTGAATATGTTGCATGCAAGTTCAGTAGATACCTTGGGATCTTATTCCCAATTAACTACATCCCACAGTCTAAATGCCAATGACAATTACCATGTATAAACTCTCTCACACAAATACAGCTTTGTCTCTTATTAATAAATAAATACACATATTTCTTGATATAAAAGATAGAAAAATTGCATATAAAAACATCTTTAACCCACATTTCACAAACATTGTGTTAAAACAGGATTGCTCAGTTTGGCAGAGTAAACATATATGTGTATATGTGTGAATAGGTGGTCACACGTGGATTGAGTCACGAAAAAGAAAAACATGTATAAAGTATGCAAAACAGCGTTTGTGTCCTCACTTAAACTACTCGGCCTAGTGCTAACACAGCACTGCTCTCCGAATAAATTGCAATCTCTTTGTCGTCAAAACAGAACAAAATACAAATGAAATTATTTCATTCTGTACGTCATAAGATGTGAATGTAAGAAAAGCAATGGCATCTGTAAGGACTTGTAGACAAATACATACATGGTTTTGTTTGCAACTCTTAGTATAGTAATATAACACGGGTAAGTTATAGAAGTATCAACTTCCATAACTTACCCGTGTTCTACTACTATACTAAACTAGGTTTAAAGATGGGTTTCCTGTTGATTTTAGATATAACTCTGGGCTTTCTATTAGTCTGACAGGACATTAAGAACAGTGATTTCTCAGGCCAAGTGTTTGGTTTTAGATCTATTATCTGCATGGACAGGGCTTTAGGTTACAGATGCATTTAGGTTGTTTAATATCAAGGCAAAGCTATCATTTAGCAAAAAGCTTGGCTGGTAAAAGACATTTCCAACCACAGCATGATATTTAAAAGAAAAAGCAACAACATGTAACTAGTGATTTTATTTATTTTTTTGTAGAATTTGCTGTTTGTGTCTTTGATTGAGAACGGCAGTCCTTATGATTCCATTTATCTGGTTCAGGGTGAGCTTGTAACTGTGAGCAGCCAAATAGCAGCTACAATTAAAACAAAGTTACCATCATTCACACCTGACATTTGAGTGGAAAAAGAAAAAAAAAAAAGTCCCACATATCTTCAATTTTGCATGCGCCAGCTCAAAAAATGAGCGGCTCTATTAACAGCACTTAAAACTTTATCAGCAAAAGGCCACCACTGAGTAAGACATTCAACATGATTTGCTCCTTCAATTTTACAACTTAACATTTTACTTGTTTTAGAAATGGTACACAGTCTTAGGAAATAAACCTTTTTCAATACACTCTTAAAAATCTGATTTATAATATACCAATGTACCGTCAACAAAGCTATGACTAATGCATGCAGCAAAAGCAATTACATGTTGAGCTGAGCTTTTTTGGTGTGAAAACAACATGATAGTAACAAGTTATTAAAAGTGCACGGCTGTTACACAACAAAGCCATTGATGTGGAGAAGATAGACCTGTTAAAATAAAAAGATTTTGATGCTGTTGATTTTGTACATTGTGGTTGCTAAGAAATATGATTTAAAAAAGAAAGAAAAGAAGTGGAATAATTAAAACATAAAATGTATAATTTTTTTTTATTTGTTTCCACTCATCACTTTCTAGTCATGTCAATCTTATATAATTAAAAGCAAAGAGTACCAGTGCACTCTAAACACTGATTCACGTTGGCAAAGTAGGATGTATTCAAGACTTTGCCAAACACACACACACACACGTTATAAAATATGGCTGCACTATGAAAAACCAAGCCAACTATAAAATGCAAAAAAAAAAAAAGTATGTTCTCATAGTCCTTTACAGTGTCCTTGGCATAAATTTGAGAAAATGTTAATTCCAGTATTCAAAATTAAATAAAACAACACAACACTCTGATGTTCTGCATAGAAAACTGTCTTCCAAAATACAGTTTTGATTTTAATCCTTACAGGCTCATTAAACTTTAACATTTTGCCTATTACATGTGACATTTTGACAAGCTTAAGGCCAAATAATACATTTATAGTAACGCACTACTTTTACCTTTGTGCAGTTTTTCAGAGTTGGTGATCAAATGTGTGGGGTTACTTCATATTTGGTCTGCTTTATAATGGTGATCAACTCTAAACCCAGTTAGGGGTTGACACATCCAAAGATCCACTAAGAATAAATTTAAGCCCATGGACAAACTGTGCACATTTTAAATCAGACTTTGAAGCAGTTACCAGTAAAGGTCTAACATTTGCATCACTGGAGCAACTGGGGAATAGGACAGGGGAAACAAATTTCTTTCCTCCACTTTTTATGCAGGTGTCATTGATGGTGCTATGCTCCTAAAATAAAAACTTGCAGACTGTGAATTAAGCTCACAGGGAAAAAAAGGTATCACGAATGTACATTATATTATAATACTTCTGTAAAGACAAAGTGCCTAGCTAAATTTTCATAATGCCAAGTTCACAAAAAATACCATAAATGCTAAACTTACTGCCTAATTATTGTGGATAATTTCAATTAAAAACAATCTTTAAATTACATTAAGAGTGTTTCTTAGAGGGTAGACTAAAGTGTAAAGTGAACCAACACTCGGAAGGGGATTCATTATTACAGTACTGTGTAAAGTGTGAACAGCTAGTTAGTGTTACTTGGGTTATGTTACAATGCATTCAACCCTACACGGAAAAAGTGGTAACAGATAATGATCGATGGATGGATGATTTAATACTTTATGAATGTTCAAACTGTCAATAGTTAAAAGGCGCTTCTCTCAAACATTAACATAACTTGCATTTTTGTGTTTTGTTTCTTACAAATTTGCCATGTGTAGTCAATATTTGGCTGCAATATTTGCAGTTCTTTTACGGGTTAAATGCAAAATAAACATCAGTGTCAAAGTCAAGTTCAGAATTTCTTACAATCAACAACAGCAAAGGGTGTTTTTAACCATGTTTAACATAATGTGACTCAGAAAATAAGCAGTGTTTTTCTACCAGCTACAGATTAAACAGAACATGTTTGCAGCCTCATCAGGAGATGTCTCATTACTGTGCTAATTGTGGTCACTGCCTTCATAGAACCCACAGCTACTGTTAATGTAACTGTTTTCTGACAGTTCATAGAGTTCTAGAAAATCAGGAAATCATAAGATAAGTTAGGTGGTTTCACCATAATTACAGAAAAAAATATGTTTTACATGGTGTTATATCACACAAGGACAATGTTCTTTCGTGATGGATACTGCATTAAGATTACAGGGTGAAATAAATGCATTTTTAAACTCTACAGGACAATGATTCATGTCCTACTACAGTGGATTTTTATTGTTTTAGTGAAATAATAATCCGAGTTCCAGGCCACTGATTGTACAGAATGTCATCACTTAGTTATGACTGTTAAATCTCCCAGTCTTTCCACTACAGCCTGCCTCATACTTACATACTACAATTTGTGTTTCAAATCTATACTGTACTTTAGGTAAAGTTAAAAAGATAAAAATTTAAATAATGAATAATTGGTGCTAATCAGAAAATGCAGCATCAAAGCCCCATCATCAAGTAGACACATTAACATTCTTCTTAATGAACACAATCAGAGTGTCTTAAATATAAGCATTTAAAAATGGAGTGAATTTCACACACACATTAAAGTAAGAAGACTCTAATTCAGATACGTGTGTATCTGTATGTGTGTTTCCAGTGCTAAATAGACAAAAACCCAGTGGTCTGAACTGCATATTAGTTTCTCAGGCACTTATTTCAAATCATAAAAGACAGAACAAGAATGGATTCCAAATCTCTGACCCTGGATGCACAGGTCTCATTGTATTCTACCCTTTATTACTTCTTTGAAAACCTGTTTCTCAACTCAATGGTGCAAATCACTCGAGACAGTTTTGCAGGAACCGAAAGGTGCGTCGCTGTAAACTGAGCTCTATTGCTTTTGTCTCATTGTGTCCTTCATTTCATATCTGGTAAAAGGCTGCGTGTGTGTGTTTGTGTAGATCTGTTAAATAACTTTGTGTCAGAAGCTCGACTCTGGGACTGTCCTTTTGCGCCCCAGTGAGGTTGTGCTGTAACGAGTCCTCTGTAGGGTTCCATACGATGGTTTGTCTGTGCTCAGACTACGTGACGGGGCGGTAGACATCCCATTACGGTGTAAAGATGCTGTTCTACGCATGCTCTGTTCTGCCTTGGTTGGGATGTTGGACGAACTCTGTGAGCGTTTGATGTCGGCCGTGCTTCGTCCTACTTTCGCAATTGCTAGCTCATCGCCAACATAGCCCGAGCTTTTAGACTTGCCGACATCCACCCCGATTCCACCTCCTGCTGCTCCATTGGAGAGCGACAGCCTAGAGAGGGTCCTTCTGCCTCCTTCCTCAGCTCGTCCTCTCCCTGACTCACTGTCCTTAGACTTCCTTGAGTCTTTATCCTTTTTCAGGAAGTTACCTTTCAAGAAGGAGAGCAGTCCCTCATGGCTCTTGGGCACTTCTTCTTTCTTGGAGTTTTCTTCATATGTACCGTGACGTTCCCTGTCTGCTTTTTGCCTTCTCAGAGTCTCGTTGTGAAGACTGGGTGTGCTGAGGCTGGGCTGAACTCCAGCACCAGAGCTCTTTTTTGTCACTGTATCCTGGGAAGCTTTGGAGGAGCTCTGTCGCCTGGTATCCTTCAACCTAGTGAGGGTGTTGCTGCTTAAGCTGCTGCTAATATTTGAGGCGCTCTCATCTCTTGTCTGGCTCCCTTTGCTGCATCTCAGAGTGGATGTCTTGTCTGATGCCCTCCTCTGGCCCTGTGGGAACTGTGGAGACTCCACTGGCAACTTATATGCTCCTTTACCTATACAACTTATACTCCCAATACTGGAAGATCGGACATTCGCCCTGGGTCTGCCCTCAGCACGTTCTTTTGTGCCGCGTGGTTCATTCATCAACATAACTATTGAGTCCTTGGTGCATCGAGGCCGTCGGCCCGATTCCAAATACTGCACAAGCTCTACAGGGGCAGAATCTTGGACCGGTTGAGGAACTGTGTCAGGCTTTCGTCTGTCCTTAGAACCTAGGGACCAGCGCAGGGGAAGGAATTTGCTTAAGGTGTCCTTAGTCTTGCTAGGGGCTCTCATGCTTACACTGCGCCCCTGAGTACCCCTGACAAATGGCCTCCTCTCAAAACCCCCTAAAACATGTAGAGAAGGACATATTTTAGTTTTCAAGACTGGCAGGACCTATACACAGACTTATTCTTTAAATAAACAACCAATATACAGTACAATTTATGTAATGACAGCAAATCCTGGGTGTGGCTCCATACCTCTTTCCTCTTTAGAACCATTGTCAAGGAAGACTGGAGACTCTGGAGAGTCTGGTATGGAAGACGGGCAGGTTGTGGAGGATCGAGAAACCAAACTGCCTCTTTTACTGTCCCCAGTCAGCCGGATGAGCCAGTGGTCTGACAGTGATGAACTTGTGGAGCCTGTGAGACAAAGAAAGGAGACGGAGAGGAAATATAGGTCTTAAACATTCGTGTCTATACAACATATGTTCACATTTAACTTTATCAAGTGTACTGGGGCAAAATCTTCGACCACTTAACAACTGACACCTTTTGCAATTGACAATGTCAAATAATTACAGTTTGCTCTTATACTTAGCTCACTTTGTTCTCTTTAAAAGTGTGAACACTTTAACAGATTTTTGCTGCGTTGTCCTCTGAAATTCAACTTAATATAAAACGTAATATAAAGCAAAGAAATCTATCATCTAGATGTTAACGTTCCTTGAATGCAGCACCTTTGTATTTCCACGTGAAGAGCGAGAAGGTTGACAGAGAGGGAGGTCATTTGGAATTAAAGAAACAATCTAAGTATTTCTTGTATGTAGGTCTGTTCTTTACTGACACTCCACTTATGGTTTGGTCACCTCAACTCATGGGTTTTAATGGGTGCAAGTAGCAGGTTTCCATAGAAACAATGTCATTGTAACAAGTTGGACGTCAAACTAAACTTGGAGAATAAGACAGCATAGCTTTCCTTTGAATGTAAGTTTAAAATGGCCAACCTTCATAATGCTTATGATTGACATTTTTTAAAATGTTAGAAGCATTTTTCCCCCACTGTTGCCCCATGTCTGTCTCATATTTCTTCTCAAGCACAGTGTGTGTCTCCTTTCAGGAATGTGGGGAATACAGGGCTGTCTACAGAGGACAGTAATGGTGAACAGTGTGACAGGCAGACATGCTTAACTGTAACTACTGTTTTCTATTATTAATAAAATTGGCACAAGCTTGTTTGCACACATTTTACCACATTTTTTACTGATGAAAACTGCACCAGCTATTTGAGAACTATTTTTTAAAAGATCTTATTTGCATTTCATGATGGTGTTAGAAAAATAAGAAATATGTACATCACACAGTGTAAGAGTAAACCAAGACAAATTTACATACAAAGGGCTCGTTATTTACTGCACTGAAATCTTTTAGTTTTAAATTATTTCTCCAGAGCATTAAACAAAAAATAAAAAACAAGGTGCAAAAACAAAGTTCAATGTGCATAATCAGGACAATGGGGGAGAGGATGACTGGTAGTGCTGACAAGACAAGCAGATAATCACAAAGCTGTCATCTTTTGATTCAAAGGTTGTTAAACTCTGATCGTTGCAGGGAAGAGAGTGTGTGTGATCTTGTTTGTCTTGCCAGCTTCAAACCAATTAGATGAGCAAAAATCAAAGCACACATACACACCTACAGATGTTCTAATTTTCAAAGAAAATTTGGCACTCAATTCCTCAGGAAAAAGAAGCCCATCACTGATGTACATGATTGGTTTTAAGGGTCTTTGTGATCATCACAATTCATGTGATGAATTTGCCAACAAGTAATAGAACAAAATGATGGCAGATTGGGACATAATGCCCCACGAGCCACATCCATTCTATTATTTTATAGGACAAAACCGATTTTTTTATGATGCACACTATCTTTTTCTAAGGAAATCTAAGGAGTCACTCTTTACATTATGACTTTTGTATTTTGGAGCTAGTGGCTGGATTATGTTGATATTGCACAGATTACTAAAAGCATGGCTGCTGCAGGTGGGCACCTTAAGAATAGAGAAGACTGCAGTGCTTGACATTTTAAAAGCAGAAAATGTAAACAAGTGCTCTTTCTGACTTAGTCACAATCAGTACTTTCAAAGGGGGGTCATTATTGGTCAACGGTTATACTTTATAGGATGTGGGTTAGCTCCTAATGATAAATGTTGGTAAGGATAAGATAAGAGACATCCTGACATTTCCTGTGTTTGTGTCAGCATGATCTTCTCTGAGCAGCCATGGTAAGAATTCATATCTGACTTTTCCCTTTTTACATATCCATGCCTGTGGCAGTTTGTGCAATAGTAATTTCTTAGTTAATTTTTTCTATCCCCATTAAAAAAAAAAAAACAGAACTAAAAAAAAAACAATAGGAGAGCAATTGTATTAATCCAACTGTGTGGAATTGCCATGATTTAACTACACTTGCACAGGATGTATAGGTTTTAGTTCACTATGCTGAGCAAAAACTGCTGGTTCAGAATGAAAAGTAATGTAGGGGAGCAATGGATTCACGCTTCACAGCTTTCAGGTTAAACATCTATAGTAGTAAATAGTATTGCACATTCACTGACCTTTATCATTTATTGACTTGATATTGAACAGGAAAATGTTTTATTGTCCACATACACTTAACACTGACACTCTCCTGTGTCTTCTATTCTTCCTTTTTGCCTTTTAAGTATATGTATTTTTGGCTCAACAGTTTGAACATCACCCAGTACACAGATATCAGACTAGTAGCCGGACTGGAACCCCCCTCCAACACTGCACAGGATGATGGATGGGTTTAATGAGTATATTTCAAATTTCTCAATCTGAATTTGTCCATAATATTGGCAAAGCCAAGGCTTCTTCAATATTTGAGCTGAAGACTGCAGCCATCGGGATATTCAAGCACAGGGTAGAATAAATCAAGTCTCATAAAAAGAAAAAAAAACTCCTTTGGGTAATCTGGTTTTCTCCTGCAATTCAAAAAACATAGTGCGGCAATAATAATGTGGCAGAGACCCAACTTTTGTGCATAGTCACAAATAATTTCTGGTTGAGGTTATTACTTTACGAAGGCCATTAAAAAAAAGCTTAATATTAGTCTCAGTTTTTTTCCTAGAAAAACTTTTCAGGCACAGTTGGAAGAGAATAATAGAGGTTTCACATGCACACACACAAAAACATTTTGTTATTTCTTTCTTGTGCAGCACTCTTAGTTGGTAAATTCCATCTAAAGTATTAATAAGATGTATTTATTGCACGTAAATAATTTCTCCTGCAGTTCTCACTGGGGGCCTCAAATAAAGCCCACTGGGATGTTCCTCCTTTGACGGGTTGTTTAGGCTGATGCTATATATATATATATATATATATATATATATATATATGACAGAAAATTTATAGCAATTAATATTAAAGCAGTTATGAAAGACAATGTTTAACTATTCCGTTTTCATAAATATTGCTTTCTCAAAAACTGAATTATACTAAAAATAAGTTCAACACTTTTCTATAAAAATGTATTCAAAACAAAGCACACAAGCACATAATATTCCATATGTGTGTAGCGTCTGAACTGACTGAAAGGAAACTCATTTACTCATCTGCGCATTGTGGCTAAACAACTCCATCTTCATCTCATCTGATAATAAATCTGCCCTGCAGAAAGCTTGTGTGTAGTTTTGACCATGTATGTCAAATTCTGTCACAAAAAAAAAAAAAAAGTATTAAACCACAACCACCTTCTTCAGGTTTTCTTTATAATAGACATATGTTGTTCAATCATTCAGACTCAATAAAACCAAACCAAACAAAACAAAGCTTTAAAAGCCCAATGATGCAACGACATGAAGATTGTAAACTTCCAATTATAAAGGTGTATGCAGATCTAACAGCAGATATGTACATGATGAGCTGCTCAGATTGTCATCTCAGCAAAGCCATATAACAGTATGTATACAAATGTGGATATTTATATATACATTATATAATATTTATACATTATATGGATTCTGGGGGTAAGCGTACAGTGAATCCTTTAGGGTATTTTATGATCTGGGTTTTACTGTTTGTACATGCATACTGTGACTCTAAATTTGCTTCCAGACATGAAAAGTGACAGTATCATAGCAACTCACAAAAGGCGAAAAATCAGTGAAGCAGAGAAAAATAGTATAGGCCATTCAAAATGAACCTTTATAAAGTAGTTAATGATTTTTCATGTCAAGTACTTTCTTTCTGCTGCTGTACATCTACTGCTATCCCTATTATTATTATTATTATGCCCTTAATGTATAAGCTGTCAGCAGGGTGGTGTTGCCTCACAGCTAGAAGGTCCCTAGTTCTACACTACATGTCGGCCACAGCCTTTCTGTGTGGAGTTTGCATGTTCTCCCCGGGTACTCCACTTTCCCCATGTACGTGCATGTAAGGTTTATTCGTGAAATTGACCGTAGGTGTGAATGTGAGTACCTATGTCTCTTGGTGGCCCTGAGATTAACTGGCTACGAAGAATAATAAAGGGAGACGAATAAATCGAGTGGCAACAGATAATGGATGGGTGGATGTTTTAGCGTTTAACATTTTTGCTCTTATAGCATTTCCATTAAATCATTAATGCCATTTTGCTTTATTTGATTAATGTTAAAAGGTTTTCTACAGTTTGATAGCATACCTCTGACGGAGCTAATCGCAGACCAAGGAGGAATGGTGTTGCGTCTCTGGTAGAAAAGTATGTAGGCTCCTCTGGTACATACTTCTTCCTCTGGCACCAGGTCTACGCTGCTGTCATCATAGCTATACCACTGGCCATCAACTGAGTTTCTGCAGTAAGCTGGAAGTGGAAAACGAACAAAATCAGATCTACCTCTGAAGTCAGGTGGCACTTTCCTCTACTGCAGTGAGCCAAGATATTATTTCAACTTGTTATACGAGCAAAGCCACATGAACAAAGTACACCACAGTGTGACACACTGAGCTACTCTTCAGTGATCAGTGATTCATAGTGGAGTTCTTGGAAAATAAACTAGACTTGCAATCCTCAATGCAGTAAAGGAATGTATGACACAAGTAAAAAGGCGTGGCTCTTCATGTGGTGCTTATAACTGGAGGTAACTTGCATATTGTACCATCTAGTTCCATACCAGTATAATGTCCTCCGTGCATTCCTCCATGATGGTTACACACAGCATAAAGGTCATACTGATAGTCATGGGGGAGGTTCATGTCGGCAGGTTGTTGGTGTTGTCCTGAAGGCTCCTTCCATGAAGGTGGCCAGGCCCCCAGGTTCAGGTTCTTTATGCTCTGACTCCGCTTCACTACATGAGGGGCCATGTCCAATCCAGTCAGGGGGAAACGCACCACGGTTGACAGCTTGTTCCTCCGTTCACCCACCTGTTTCAACATTTCTTAGTTACACAGTATATATAGTATATGCAAGCATAACTTAGAGAAAATGGATTAAACAGTTATAAAATTAGTCTTTATGCAAACAAAATACAGAACATCATATAAATACTGCTACTTTGAAATTTTAAACTGTGTTTAAACTGTCACAATGATAAACTAAATAATATCAATCCGGTAAGAGAAGGGAAACTATTGACTGGGGTATTATTCAAGTGTCTGCTGGCAGCGGCTGGAATTTGGCTCATAGAGCTTTAGTGAGATTTGCGCTCTGCATGGTACCACCTGCTTGTGAGACCACGATCAGCAAGGAGAGGCAGAGTGGTGCCAGTCAAGCACTGGTCAAAGGTGTACAGTAGGTGGACATAACCTTGGAGTTACTCTGGTAGACAGTGCCAGCTGTGAAATGAAACACCCAGATAGAAATTCTCTCCTTTCTGCTTTTGGCCGAGGTGAAAAGTGCCACCAGGTATTTTGATGGGCAGACTACAAAAATAAATAAAAATAACATAACTGTGTAAATGGATCATGGGTCCCCTGTAAATGGCACTGTGTTTACCTCAGGAAATTTGAATGATGCCCAAATGTGAGAGTGTATTTGCCTTAACATTCATGGAGATACTTCCATCTTATGAAAAATAAACACTTTTCTGATAGGACTTTGCTTTTATGTTTTCTTGACTTAGATTTTTGCTTCCCTTGTACCTCATTTATTAAGTTGCTTGGGATAAAAGAGGGATACTCTAAACTCTGTATATGGCACCTGTAGGCAACATTATTAGGAACTATGTTGCTCTTTTCTTTCCTCTCTCCACTTTCCACTCACCCCAATTTATTTATTATATATTTTGAACTGTGGGTCACCAGCTTGTTGGTTGTTTGGAACTGTCCTACTGGGTTGTCAATGGGTCTTTTCACAGGAAATTACAATAAATAAAATATAGATCATAGGAGCCAAAAATTCACATTATAAAATACATTATAATTGATGGATCTGATGTGTATGGATCTGACTCCATCAATCAGGAAAGAGATAGCCAATAAGTTTAAGTACAAAAGTGAAACACTTTTTCAAAAAAGGAAAAAAAAAAGAAATAAAGACTGCTTAAAATTATGAGAAAAGCAAGAAAAACAGAGAAAGTGCATACAAATGTGAAGTATTGTAGTGAAAGTGAAAGGATAAGAAGATAGGTCACATATTTATTTGATCTTAATAAAGCTTTTCCAGATGACTGCATGGATTCATCAGTGTAGGCAGCAGCCTACCAGCACTGTGTGCAGCTACATTGGTACATTCAGTTACGCTCTTTATATTCTTAGGTTTTATCTGTGTTCTGACATTTTCCCACTATACTGAAGGTTTCAGTTAAATGTGATAGGAAGGCTTTAGTATGTAAGCTGGGCTCATTGTCTTAAGTCTCCAGGTACAGTGTGTGGAATCTCTTCACATGGCCAGGACGCCACAAGTGCTTGTCTTGTAGGATTTAGTGTTTTAGATGGAGAATGAAATTCTGTTTTGATAATAAACAGTAAAACATTCTTTGTTCTCTGTTTTCTATAAAAACTCATGTACTGACAGGTTTTGCTGAGAAACCTTGAAGCCTTTCTCCTGTATTGCTATAAAATATATCAACCAACATAACTCAGTGTTTAGATATTTTTCAAAAATAACAGCAGTTTTCCATGACAGATGCTTCGATGATCACATGGGCACTGAGGGGAGACCTGAAGGACACGACTGACATGAATGAATATGAACAACCTACTCTGAGACAACTCAGATCTGATGGATGTCGTTGAACAGGCACTGTCTCCAACAGAGCTGTTTGTTCCAATTTTGAAAAGGGGATCAGAGGTCATGCTTTAATGATTGGGGAATCACAATTCTTTGCCTCACTGAGAAATAAAAAGCTAAAGCAAAGAAGGAGTGCTGGACAGACAACCTACTGATTGCAGAGACTGCACATTCAGGACAAGTTGTTCCATTTTATTTGCAGTGGAAATATATAACTGTTTAACAACCTGTTGCGCCTTAACTTTTACTTTTCTGTCTAGTATTCTTTTTCACCACTTACCTTACTCCTTCCTTACATTAGTCTGAACTCTCTACAGCCTAAATAGCTTTTCCACAACATGCAGTATTTGATGCAGCAGAATGAGAATTATTTTTCAAAGGTGACTACCCATTAAATTTGATTCAGTTGATGAATAATTGGGATTTACTAGAAGTCTTTTTATTACCTGTCGGAAACGTTTAAGATGGAGGATCAATATGTCAGGAAGAGTCCAGAGGCTCATCTTCACCATGCCCTGCTGAAGCTGCTTACAGTGGGGACACTTCCATGCATCGTCTGGGGCAAGCTGCAATCAGTCAGTGAAATGAAATGGTTTTAGTTAAAAAAATAAACATATAAATGCAAATTTTTTCATAATATATACAGTAAAAGCAACACGTTTGTTGTAATTTAATCAGGTAATGTGACATTCAGAATTGTTAGGACTGTTAGGATCTTTTTTGCATTAACTCTGCCCAAATTAAAAGCCTCTAAGGCCAAACCTTGTCTACAATCATGCTTTATTTAACAGCATTTTAATATTACATCGTGTCCTTGTTCTAATTATCCGTGCCTAAAAATGTGTCTTTTTTTACCTTCTTCTCTTTTGGTCTCGTACCTCACCTCACCTCAAAAGAACTGCTAGAATTCACTGTATTAAAAACCGAATGTTTCCAAGCATGGAATTAGTTCTACACCATATAAAACTTGCCAAAAGCAAACTCTTAGGACTGCCTGGTGTTTGCTGACTCTTGTTCTGTTAGTTTTATGGTATTGGAAGCTCTACACTGCAGACCAGTCTTAAAGTGCAAGAAGAATGTAAAAAGAAGAATATAAAGAAGAATATAAAAAGAAGAATATAAAGAAAACATAAAAAGTTATGTGTGCATCTGACACAAGAAAAATTACTTTAGCCTCGTGTCTGCTGTTCACTCACAGGGACAATTGGTGAATTTGAAAAAATGATTCTATTGAAATAAAGCCATCACATTCATGGGTATAATTTATAGGAAAGACCTGCAAATATCAGTTATCAGATAAGCCCGGCCTACTCCTCTCTCATAATCAGCCATAGTACTGCAAAACCTAACATTCATTGTTGCCATGGTTACAGGCAGGGCTCTGGCGACTCATTGATTTAATTTCAAGACTCAGCACCTCTCTCCCAAAAATGCAGTAAATTATTCTCTTTAAAAAAATGAGACGAGAAAATTGTCTCATCTCATAGTGGTGCATCACAACAAAACAATTATAGGACGAGAAATTCACCTGAGAGCAAGTCATCAATTTTTAGGTTGTGCAACCCTGTTTGACGGCACCAAAGCTGCTTTGGCATGATGTGTGTTTCAGCGGGCAATCAAATCACTTCCTGCAACTCTTCCACTCAATGAAATGAATCCTTGTTCAACTACAGTAAACTCCCAATGAGAGACTTGACTGTAGAATACAGATGTCTGCACAAAATGATTCATCCCAAATCCCGTGATTGGGTCTTTGTTTCCCTTCATATTTGATCTTTTGGTTCCTAAACACGATTTGAAGAAGAGATGCAAGGAAGAAAGTGCAGGAGGGGCGAAATCAAGGGAAGAAATGTATAAAAGAGAGAGAAATTAAACATCAGTTAGAACCATGACTGAAGATGTCAGCACAGCTGGACAACATATTTCCTGTGGTCATAAACTATTTCTAAAAAGAACAAAAAATGTCGGCCTCTGCATGTTTCCTCAGAAAAGCAATGATGATCATCCACAAGTCGTAAAGTACAGTTCAGTCAAATTATACTTAAATTTGGTTTTCACATGCCATGACAAAGTAAGGAGGGAGAGGTGGATTTCTAAGGTTGGCGAGAGAGAGACATAGCGATGGAAAAGATGTGCAGCAGGTTAAGGTGATTAAAGATAAGTATGGGAAGATGAAATGAGTACTTTGAAGAGCTGATAAATGAGGAAAATGAAAGAACGAAGAGTACAGCAGGTGAATAGTGTGAAGCAGGAAGGAGCAAAGATTAGCAAGACTGAAGGGAGGAGGACGTTGAAGAGGATGAATAGTGGAAAGGCAGTTGGTCCTGATGACATACCTGTGGAGGTATGGAAGGGTCTAGGAGAGGTGGCAGTAGAGTTTCTGACTAGTTTGTTTAACACCATCTTGGAGAATGAAAGGATTCCGAGGACTGGAGAAGTGTACTGGTGCCCATTTTTAAGAACAAGGGAGATGAGCAGAGCTGTGGCAGCTACAGAGGAATAAAGCTGATGAGCCACAATGAAGTTATGGAAAAGAGTAGTAAAAGCTAAGCTAAGGGCAGAGGTGAGGATTTGTGAGCAGCAATATGGTTTCATTACTAGAAAGAGAACAACAAATGCAGTATTTGCTTTGAGGATGCTGATGAAGTACAGAGAAGGTCATAGGGAGTTGCATTGTGTCTTCGTAGATTTAGAGAAAGTGTATGACAGGGTGCAGAGAGCCCCTTCTTGTTTGCTCTGGTGATTGAGAGGCTGACAGATGAGGTTAGACAGGAATCTCCATGGACTATGATGTTTGCAGATGATATTGTAATTTGTAGTGAGAGCAGTGAGCAGGTGGAGGAAAATCTAGAAATGTGGAGGTCTGCTCTGGAAAACAGAGGAATGAAGCTTAGCCGGAGTAAAACAGAATACGTGTGTAAATGAGAGGGTCCCAGGTGGAACGGTGAGGTTACAGGGAGCAGAGGTGAAGAAGGTGCAGGACTTTAAGTACTTAGGGTCAACGGTTCAGAGCAACGGTGAGTGTGGAAAAGAGGTGAAGAGGCGAGTGCAGGCAGGTTGGAACGGGTAGAGAAAAGTGTCAGGTGTGTTGTGTGATAAAATAGTATCAGTGAGAACAAAAGGAAAGCTGTTCAAGACGGTGGTGAGACCAGTGGCACAGAAGAAGAGACAGGAGGCAGAGCTGGAGGTAGCAGAACTTAACATGTCGAGGTTCTCTTTGGGAGTGACGAGGATGGACAGGATCAGGATTGAGGACATCAGAGGGACAGCTCATGTTAGAGGTTTCGGAGATGAAGTCAGATAGGCCAGATTGAGGCGGTTTGGACATGTTAAAGGAGAGAATGTGAATATATCGGTAGAAGGATGCTGAGTTTGGAGCTGCGAGGCAGGAGGTCTAGAGGCCAAAGAGGAGAATTATGGATGTAGTGAGAGAGGACATGAAGTTAGTTGGTGTGAGAGAAGAGGATGCAGAGGACAGGGTTAGATGGAGGCAGAAAGGGAACATCCTAAAGGAAAAGAAGAAGACATGCCATGACTAAAGTGTGAGCACACACACACACACACACACACACACACACATACACACACACACACACACACACACAAAATAATGGCTTTTGGGATCAGAGCTGAAAGTCATGTTCAGTACTGATTGCTTATGTCATATATGTCACATACAACCAGAATAAATGTGGATTAGAAAATGAGAAAATAAACTGTATTTAATTCTCCATTCATATCAAGCATATGTGAGTCTAAATAGATAGGTTTAATTTTCTTCCAGCTATCCAGCCAGCCCTTCTTTACACCCCTACCAACTGTTATTGGGCCATCTGAAAGAGTATAACTATAGAATTAAACTAATTGTTTGGATTCATTAAATCAAACTAAAACCACACATACTTTTGGTTTAAATATTTAATGAGTATAAATACTCTTTTGCAGAGGTCCAGCTTTACGGCAGTTAAGAGGTATTCTCTATATCATTTATTACTAAACTGTAATCAAGTCCATTATATTGCACTATATCTAGGCAATGGAATAATATGCCAAAGAATGGAAAAAGGGCTGTGAAGTGGTTTAATGCAATTTAATAAATAAACCATTAGAAGAATAATTGGTAAAATAACATCAGCAACAAAACCTTTGTCATTAGTGAGTCATAATCGATAAATATATAAAAACTCAACTGAATTCCAGGCACAAGGCACAAGGCCAGAAGGTAAAACAATAATTACAAAAAATACAAATTTTTAATTATGGCCTTGACTCTAAATTGTGATTATAAATAGGGTTTTGTTTGAATTCAGCACATGACTAGAGGAAAACAGTGGCTGGATGCAGTACAAATAAAGACATTGTACATGGTAACAGCAGTGAGAACTCAGCTTACTTTAATAGAAATGAAGTCAGTAGAATTACAATAAGCCACTGTGGGTGTAGAACAGGACCATGAGCAGAGTTCATGTATACATGATAAAAAGTGGATGCTACTGCTGAGACAAGAAACAAACCAAGATCACTTCAATACAAATGATGAAGCAAAATGATCATGTACTTATATTACCCTATGGAAAATTGATATGTGAGCATCACTTCCCACTTGTCTAATACCTTTCTTTCCAAATTAGAGACTAAAACAAATGTTGAGTTAGAAGTAAAACAACACGCGTTCTCATCTCACATTTGGTGAACGTACGCAAATCCAGGGCCAACAAGTACATCCAATTTATCTTACTAAATACACAGCCCGTAGGTTTACCTAAGCTTATGCCCATGAACAGATTAGATGACAGGCTCCTGAATGCAGATGACTAAAAGTAAGTTGAAATTTTTGTTTGTGTCCTTAGGTAATAGGTAGTAGCAATGACTCTCAGTTACTTTGATATAGTTCTCAAAACATTGCTAACATTTGTAAAGCACATTTGTAAAGCACATGGGATGCCCCTCTGAGCTATTTTAGCTTATTGGTCAATCATAAGATGATGTAATGCTTTACACATTCCCCTTCATTAGTGACAGTCAGAATTCTGCTGACAGCAGGTCATCAACTGAGAACACATTGCCAAAAAAATAATAAATAAAAATCTAATAAAAATAGCTGAAAATATGCTTGACAGTGTGGGAGGACTGGTTAAACTTTTTTGCATGTATTGACTTCTGCAAAGAACTTAAAACATGTTCGGGGGTTGAACCACCCAGAGAAACAGTATTATACATTTCAATCATCAATATATAAGCAGTTTTTAGATAATGTAGAAAAAACCAAACAATTGTTCATAATCATTTGCACAAATGTGCCAAAACTTTTCCAATTAGTTCAAGAGAAGAATGAGAAATTGCTTAATCCAGTTATTAGATGATGTAGGTTAAACAAGTAGTTTCGATCTGTAAAATATACTAAAGCTTCAAAGCATAAGCAAACTTATAGGATAGTTATTATATGTCCTTACTAGTCACAGTTGCCGTCATGGTGAAGATTTTTGGATTCAAATCATTTAAATTGCACATAGAAGAGTATTTCATGAGATGAATACATACTGAGTGATGAGCAGCTGCTCCTGACTCCATCTACACAGGATTTGGATGAGCTGCTGAATGGCAATTAAGCTCTCCCTGTACACCAGAAACATACTGGATGGCATCTCCTCCCTAATGGCTCATTTCACGCAGTAATTGGTGATATTTTCCCAGTCCAAACGTGAGTCATACTCACACAGCTTATCAGACAGAGATAACTTAATTGTGAGGGAGGTTGCAGGCACCCTTGCAGCACAGAAAGCTACAGGAACCAACACAACATATGTAAGCACTCAACTGTAAGGGGACAAAAAGCTAAGTTAAAAAAAAAAAACACAATACGAAAAGAAGCCACCATTTAAGGCACCAAAGCCCCTTAGCAGCAAGGAAATAATTCCAGAGAGATGGGTAAGGTGAAGTAGAACCACAGTGATAAAACCTGTGTGTAAGGGCACCACAGCAGCAATATAATCCAAATTAACCACCCAGGACGGGAGCGAAGTGACCTGCTGCCCAACAACAGCAAGAGCTAGTGACAGTTGAGATGTACTTTACCCTCTGAACTTGATGACAAATAACAGCATAAATAAACAAAAACTCAACAAAACAGACCATTTCAATAACGGAGCGACGTGCAACAACCACATTAGTCTCTGTTGGAACTCAAGATGAGTAAAACAGGTAGCAGGGAATAAGCCATCTGTATCACAAAACAACTCAGAAAGCATGTGGTTTAGTGTCTTACTATAACCTTTTCAATGTAGCTGCTTATCTCCCAGTCTCTGTGATATTCTAATAATTACTAGTTTTATGGCTCAGTTATGTAAAATTGATCCTGCCACTCACTGCTTGACACAGTTAAAAGTGGGTCATATTATCTTTCTTCCATCCTTTACTGTGGCCTTTTCATTTGAATGCATTTCTTTTTAGACACAATAAATCACTGTAATTACTCTGTCCTACAGGCAGTATGTGTGGATGTACAGAAGTTAAATTCACTTTTACAAAATTGTATCCTGCAACAAAGCACGCGTGCGCACACACACACACTTACACACACGGGACTGTGGCGCTGAAGGTAAAGTGGTCGTCCACCAATCTCACAGTTGTAGGTTCGATCCCTGGGTCCTCTAGTTACATGTCGAAGTGTCATTGAGCAAGACACTGAACCCTAACTAAGTTGCTCCTGGTGAGTTCAGGTGTGTGAGCGTGTGTGTGACCGTGAGTGCGAAGGGTTGAATGAGAAGCAGTGCAAAGCACGGTGAGTACCAATAGGTAGAAAATTGCTATATAAGTACACACACACACACACACACACACACACACACACACACACAGCAGTAAACACTGAATTGACATATAGAAGACTTACTATTCAGCAAAAAAACTAATTTGAATTATGAATTTGAATTACGGTGTTCAATCAGCTGCAACATACAGAACAACAGAAACTCAGAAAGCTATTCCTTACCTGAACTGAATATTTCCCAACAATCCAGTCATTATCTCTACAGAGATCAGTTCACTCTTGCAAGAAAGAATGTGCTGGTGCTACAAGTACAGTATGTGGCAGCTTAATCTAGTGAGGTATAAAATGGTAGAGTTACAGAGGAAAAACAAATTCTCTGTTTTCTATTTTCATGGTGGAGGCACTAAAGGGTTACATGGACCTTAATCCAAACTGCTAAAAACACCACTAGTAAAATAATTTCTTTCCTATTCTAACATCTCAGCTGTAACAGCCTACTTCATTAGTCTCATGGTCATTCAGTTTTTGAGGACAACCTGCTCTAGGCAGATTGAAGCATGTCGTACCTTGCTTCTATTTCATTACAGAATACTGATTCACCTGTAACTCGACCTTTCAAATACAAGTGTATATATACTACAATCCTTTCAAAAATCAGTCCCCTTTTTCTCACCTGCTCCTCTTTGGTATACAGCTGGAAGCACTCGTCCAAGGTACAGCTAGGCTGCTGCAGGTGCTCCTGCTGCTGGTTCCTCACACTCTCCGCATCCTTCACCACCTCCTCTTGGATGTTCCCAAAGAGACTGGAACATACACACACACAGTTTTTTTTTCAGCTGCATAATTGCACAGGGTACCACACAGTTCTGATCAGAATGATTCAATGTGCTTTCTGGCATTTGAGAAAAATGGCAAAACTGCAGCAGTAGGTGTTAAACAGTGCGTGATCTTACTGTACAGCATGTAGTGTGTGCTAGAACTTGAACATTTTATGAACAATACATGCCATTCTTTAGTCTTTTGCTCCCACTCAATGACAAGCTTCACATGTGGAGGTCCCCCAGGGCCACAGAGCTTCAGAGCTCTATAATAAAGCAAGAAAAACAGTACAATTAAACTGGAAGTAGACATAGTCTTCATATGATGTGAGTTTACTCAGTGTTACTTTTCCCTCATCTCCAAATGCCTGAAACCAAAAGACCAAGGAATTGTGAACTTTGACAACAAAAGACCCACTCTGGTGACAGTCAACTGGATACTCTCTCTTTCAAATGTTTGTTTGTGCTATTCTGCTTTATTTCATGTGATCTCGTGTAGATGCACGGACACACACTGACAACAGGTGAGACATGGCTTCACATAATTTATTATTCATATGCAAATGTCTGATGTTGAGTCATAATGTAGAGAAAGTTGTGTTGTCTGTGCTGCAGACCTGAGGTTGAAAGCTTTGATCTCTGCAAGGCAGATAAAACAGCATCAGTATTCACCAACCAAACTCCACTGATTGATGGCCAAGAGTAGACTTAACAATCGCTGGGTGTTGGAGCCTGGAGTTATTTTGTTTCTTGTTCCCTGAATATGATGGATCACTTATGGCAGGTGTTTTAGAGTTGTGTCAAAATTCATATTGCTTTGATTTCTACAAATCATCTGTATTCTGGATGGAAGGAGTCTGGAGACTTCCAAGATGGACACATACTGGCTGATTCTCACTATGTGACGTTTCATACAGTCTTCAAAGGAAGTCAAGCTGTCTCCTCATTTTTGACCTTCTGAACATGTTTAATGTATGAACAGGTCTTTTTGTGTCTGTTTGTGTACCGACAAAGAATTACCACTAGATGTCAGGCTTACATAAGACTTTGGATGGGTTAAATAACTTGCAGTGACAGTAATTTTACAAAACTGATTATGAAAAGCAGTAGTAGTGGCAGCAGCAGACACACCTATCTGATTTAGCAATAATTAAAGATTCCACCCGCTGTATCTACTAATGCTCACTTCTCCCTCTGCACTAGTTAATGAGTTTTGCATAAGTGCTGTTATAATAACTGCTTCTGGATTAATTAGAAAACTTCTCACCAGTGGTATCACACTCATTACAGAATGCAGGAAGCATAAAACTAACTTTTAATTTCTACTGATCTCCCCGACAAAGAGAAACCGGCAGTGTGCCACTGGAATGAATATAAACAAAATTTATAAATCAGTCCTAATTATAATGACAGAAATCTAATAAATATATAGATTAAAAAAACTGCTGTTTAAAAATGATTGATTAAATAATTACCTAAAAATACATTTCAGAATGAGAATTGAAAAAATACTTTATTCTGATTTTAAAGGAATAATTATTGCTCTTGAAATTAAAACGTCAGAATAAAATTTAATAGCTTTAGTTTTTTTCCCCTTCTTTAACTGTTTATTTTATCAGACGTCTAGTGCTTGCTAATGGTATGTTTGTTTTACCCTTTTTGTTGCCTTGTAATGTTCTATATGTGTTTTCCTATTACAGTATGGTTTGTAGTAAACACTCAAGTAAACAATAAGTAAATAAAAAATGGTTAAGCACTTAAATACACCAAAGAAATCGTTATTTTGATGTCATGTGTGTATTGGCATATACAGTGCCTTGAAAAAGTATGCATACCACTTGAAATTGTTTACATTTTGACACGTTACAATCATAAACATAATTGTAATGTGATGGGATGGGATTTTTTGTGATAGACCAACACAAAGTGGCACGTAATTGTGAAGTGAAAGGAAAATGGGCTGGTTTTCAAAATGTTTTACAATATCTGAAAAGTGTGGCATGCATTTGTATTCAGTCCCCTTAACTCTGATACCACCAACTAAAATCCAGTGGAACCAATTGTCTTCAGAAGTCACCTAATCAGTAAATACCTGTATGTGATGTAATCTCAGTATAAACTGTTCTGTGAAGCCCTCTCAGGTTTGTTAGAGAACATTAGTGAACAAACGGCATCATGAAGTCCAAGGAACAGAGCAGACAGGTCAGGGGTAAAGTTGTGGAGAAGTTTTAAAGCAGGGTTAGGTTATAAAAAAATATCCCAAACTTTGAACGTCTCAGGGAGCACTGTACATGCTATCATCCCAAAATGGAAAGAGTGCGGCACAACTGCAAACCTACCAAGACAAGACCTAAATCTATTTGTCTGCAGAAGACTTGAGACTGGTGAGGAGGTTCACCTTCCAGCAGGGCAACAACCATAAACCTACAACCAGAGCTACAATGGAACTGTTTAGATCAAAGCATATTCATGTTAGAATGACCCAGTCAAAGGCCAGTGGTTCTACAAAGCACTGACTCAGGGGGACTGAATACAAATGCACGCCACACTTTTCAGATATTTATGTGTTTGTGTTGATCTATCACAAAAAATCCCAATAAAATACATTTACATTTGTGGTTATAATGTGAAAAAATGTGAAAACGTTCAAGGGGTATGAATACTTTTGCAAGGAACTGTAGAATGTAAAAGTTTAGTTTAGTTTAAGAGCTTCAGAGGTGGCAGACAGAAACACATGCCCACGAACAAACACTTCATGAAAAGCAGACTCCCAAACCTATGAATGTCTAGTCTAACCAGGAGGACAATGTAATGTTCTTGCTCCTTTGTGGAAGGCCTGACCTTCAGTGCAGCTCTGCAAAACAGCAGCAGAGATCACTAACAACCACATCATCTATACAGTGATAACTTGCTGCCTCTATTTTGCAGGAAATAAAGGTCTTATCCTCACACCATCAAACTGATATCATTATAGGCAATTCCCTGTAATCCTCTTATGGTCCACTGGCTTCTGAAAGGAATGTTAGCGTTTTCTATAACATAACAGAAAAGCTGAGAAAAAAAAACTCTGATTACTCTGACATGATAGGGCGTGCACGCCAATGTACATGTAAGTACAGAAATACACCGTCATAAACACATTATTGCCCAAAGAAAAAGTACACCATAATTGCATGCGTGTGTTTTGTGTGCAGTTGTACAACTGTGTTACCCACCTGTCTACTGCAGGGTGGTAGAGTGGCCTGCTGTCCTGTGGGGACAAGTAACTGTAGGCTGCCGATCCTCCCACTACTCTGATCTTGAATAGCACCCCAGCATTCTGCACAGAGAATAATATACAATAATGCAGCTGTATCCTTGAAAAGGTGATATACCAGCTTAAACAATATACACTTAAGCTTTAATTGTCTGACATGAGAGAACCTTTGAAAACTATTTAAAACCCACTGATATTTAACCAGCAATCTCCAGCAGCAGGTTGATGAAGGGCCGTGTGCTGTCACGTACAGTAAGACTGCTTGTTAATCAAGTACTTTATTGCAGCAGTATCTTTAAAACTGTACAACAGTACATGCTCATCATTTATTCCAACAGTGTAAAAATATGACTACCATCGCAGTAAATATGAGCAGTTTCTCAGAGGACAGATGAAAGTCAAAGCGGGAGCATGTGATTCAGACAAGCCTGATGGTGAAGAGGACTGATTTAGAATATTATCAGTAAACCTTAAACAGTTTTAAAGGTGAAAATTCTTCATTAAAATGGAGAGAAACAAGAAAAAAGTTATGCCTTTTTAACTGTTTGGATATGAATCAGAATTAAGAAGCTTTTAGCACCTCCTGCAGGATCTAAACACCACGACAGCAAAACATTCATCCTCCCCTATATACTGTACATCTGGGTACAGCTTTCCCACCTCCGCCTCCACATAGATGGATAATAACTCCTCTGCTGTCTGTGCAGCAAAGGCAAAAAGGCTGAGTTATTATAGAGCAGAGAACCAAAAAACAGGACTTATGTGTTGAGTCTGAGCAGGTCAGACCTAGAGAACAGGAACTGCAACCAAGCATAAAGGAAATAAAGTAGTGGGTTAATAAAATCCTAATGCAGCTTTAGCTTAGTTGATAGAGCAGTTGTCCATGAACCAAAGGGTCATTGGTTCTCTCTCTCTCTCTCTCTGTGTGTATGTGTGTGTGTGTTTGTGTTTGTGTTTGTGTGTGTGTGAGGGAGTGAGTGAGTAAATAGGTGAATGTAAAACAACGATCGTAAAGATCTTTGGATAAAAAGTGCTACAAATATAGAAGTTAACCATGTACCAGTTAATGCAGCAAATGCAAAACACACAGTCCGTCTTTTCAGTTTTAAAGGTCTGGGGGAGCATACATAAGGTAGCCTTACCTGTCTATTGAACATTAATGGGCTTTCGGCTTCTGAGTGATCACTCAGAGTTTCATACAGTTTTTGAATATACTGTGGAGAGTTACGCATCCACAACCTTCTTCAGCATGGTATTTAATTTACCTTGGGGGATGGGTGTCCTTTCTCTGAGCCAATTCCATTTAAAATTAAGTAAGTGCACCGTGGTTTTTTTTTCTTTTTGACTAATTTCTTGAAGGAAATGTTTTTATTATTAAATGGTACAGAATCACTGCTTATTGTCACGACTAACATGTAACACTTGAGTTAAAAAAACAGAAAATATTAAAATTCTTTAAAACATTACAATTATAAACTGAGCATTTACTTCTGACAAAAAACAAACAGCAACATAATAACTTGTCTCAGCTCTCATCCTAATTTAGGCATTTTCCATCAGATTCTAAAATTACTTGGCACATTGCACATACAGCTCTTGCCAAACAAGCCAATGCATTTACACTAACATGTTTATTTTGTGATGTTCTTCTTTTACCAGAACATGATGGTTGACTTTTGAGACCCAAGACTGTAACACCTATTTTTTTACATTGTTGTTTCATGCCCTGAGCCACAGTTGCATCCTGCTTACCAATCCTCTGGGTGTCACCACAACATCTCATATTAAAAGCCACAGGAAAGATCCAATGAATGGCAGCAAACAAAGCATTCACAAATTGCTTATCACATGACAGAAGAGCATAAACAGAACTGATATAGGTGCATATATTATTCAGTGATAACAATGAGCTACTTTAAAGCTGGCTACAGCCATTTTTTTTTAAGTGTTTCTTTTTTTTAAAGACAAGTGAAACATAAAAACATCAGCAAAAATTTAATCCCTGCAGCCCTGGGATATGAGTGCCCTTTTTAGATAAAAATACTCTTCAGTCTATGACCAAAGGAAGCTGGTGAGTGTTATGTTTAAGACGGAAAGGGAGAGGGGGCATGGGATGTTTTAACAAGTTTGTATCTGGTCAGACAGGCTTTGGGGAGGTAACTAAGAAACAGAGATAGTGATCAGTAAATACCAGGCTAACATTTCTGTTCTTCCTCCTCTTGTTTTATTGTAAAGCTTACAGCTGCTTGCTGTGGATAAGGCCACCTCAAATATTGCCTGTCACCATGGCGTTGCCCATGGCAACTCAGCCAACAGCAGTGGGATAGTGTTTGCATGAGTGCCTGTATATGTCTGTGTTTTGGAGAGTGCAGCTCCATACAGAGCTGTAGTGAAGGGTGCACAGATCACTAGACATGTGCATGGCGAAGCAGACAGAGCCGAAGCAGAGTGCTTGTCAGGGATCATCCTCAAAGCTTTCAGGACATACTGAGCAAAAGAGAAGGTAGAGGTGGATTTTAACATGCAAGAGTGCCTGTCTACAAAACAATGACAGGATCACAGGATGATGTCTTGTGCAAATCTCAACTGAAGTATGTAGCAATGATGTGTCCGCCGTATCGGCAATAGCACAGTTACAGTAGAAAAAAATTATACTAGAAATTTTTAAATCAGCTTTTTCTATTTATTTCCCTTTTTAAAATATGAACTTTCTTCTACAAAGAAAGGAAAGAAAAAGGGTTTGGGTTAGTGGTTTGAGTGGGCGGTGGCATAATTGAATTTATCCTCAGCACCTAAAACCATTACAGTTTTACCACAACAGTTTTTTGTAGTTTACACATGCGTTTATCAAATTCAAATTCTTGTATGAACTAATGAAGGACATAAGCACTTCAGCATACAGCACAACCATCCACAGCCAGAAAAGGATGGAAATGAGAAAGTTTTTGATTGTTGATCAGGATGACTACATAAGTATTTTTGCAGCTGAATAAAATCCTTTTCCTGTGTTTTTGAAAGCTTTATGTAGAAATGCATGATTAGCATGGTTCAGGAGTTGTAGTTAAAGAAGCAGCAAATGAAGTGAGTTTGGAATAAATTAAAATAGTACAGAAGCACACTGCATTCAAATGAAAAAAAAATGTGTTTTAAGTTTTAACAAGTAGATAAAATGATCAAACCACTTTTAAGAGTTAAACCTATAATTACAGTACATTTGGTTAAACCTTAAGATTCAGACTTACTGTAGTTTAAAATCTGACAACAGAAATAATTTAATTCAAACACAAAACCCAACCTTATTACAAATAAATAAATTCTCATTCTTCTCAAAAAAATCTAATCCCTGCTCTGCACTGCTATTTTAATCTGGTGTGCAGGAGTCAGTAAGGTCCAGAACCCTGTGAGCTGAAACCTTCACAGACTAGAGTGGGCGACATGTACTGGTTATTGAGGGTGCAGGCATTACCTGAGCCTGAGATCCATTCAGCATCAGATAATAGAGCTTGCTGAGAATGCTCTGCTGCAGCTGGTCCCACGAGACGCTCCTGTCCTCACGCACGAGAAATGGAGGTCCAAACCTGAGACAGGCCAGGAGACATATTAAACAGTTTACCACAAAAAAAAAAAACCCTAGTTATACAAAAGTTCATTCAGCATGAAGCTAGGTTATTCTTAGGTCAAAAAGAATCACAGGAGACCAGACAGGCAAGATTTTGCTTTTCTAATCAATTTATCAGAAATTAATTCGGCAAGGCCTACTGCAAAACTTTATTGCACTATTTCATTATATACACACTTTGTCGTCTCTCCACCAAATGTATCAAACTCTGTCGTGTGTCATGTGCATCAAATTTTCACTGTCTGTCCCTTGTGTCCCTAACTGGTTTTACAATGTTATATTTTTTATGTGGAGACACAAGTCTGTATATCATTGATGCCTCATTATGAAACAGTTTGTGCGCTAAGTACACAATGAGAATTAAAACTACAATGTGTCTCCAACTTCAGTAACAGTAACAGCAACAGCAACAGTTCGGAGAATGATCTTTCCTGCTTTAACGAGGACCTCGTTGCCTGCACATACCCATCACACAAATTTTGGGATCAACTAGAACGCTGACTGGGGCTTAGTAGAAGAAAAGCTCTGAAGCCAGTTTCCAACATGATGTGGAAACTTTCCTCCGAAAAGCCGAAGCATGTTGCAGCGTAATTGGAATCACACACACTGGTTTTGAAATGTCAACAAAGTAGCTATGTACCATGTTCTTTTTGGGGACAGGTGGCTTAACAGACAAATTCAGAGATTTGCAACAGTGGCATAAGAACGGATAATTTCTTAAATGTCAGATCCTGACATTATCAGGCCATTGAAAGTGCCTGTTATCTGGCCCTATCTAAACCACCATCCACACAATTTACACAAGTATAAGCAGAGACACAGAACTCCTGCTGAGTATCACTCCTGTCCTGCTAAGAGCTATAGGGCATGTGATGACTGAAAATAAATCCATTCTTTGGGTCAATAGGTTGGACTTTGACTTTGGAAGGTTTGTCTTTGTACACTAAAAGCCACTTAGTATTAAAAGATTTCTTCCAGAACTGCTACAATCATAAACAGTCACTTTCCTCCAGTCTGCCCTTGGCCAACTGAATACCTCCATTAGAATAATTCTCTGTATTACAAAGGCCATGCTGTCTCATAATGGGCTCCGGATGGTTCAGTGCCTCAAATTCAGTCAACAACAATTAGTTGCAGTCCTTGCAACACTGAAATCCTGACAAAGCACCACTGGGATAAAGAACATAATGTGTGCGTCATGAGTGTGCCTCTAAAAACCAGCACTAACTAACTGACCCTGCACATTCAGTGTGCACCCTAATGACGTGTCCAACCCATGCTTCAGATCATTTAAATTATAAGTTATATATGTTTAACTTACTCAAAACTTTTGAATTTTTATAGGTGAAATATTCAGATTTGAACACATTGTTCGATTCAGTTTCAAGTTTTGATGCTGTCAGCATTCAGCTACAGCTGACCAGGAGCTTTATAGGCTAAATAAAACTAGCCTAGTCTGGGAAATCTGTGCACCTAATGCTGCAAACAGGTCGAAGCAGAAGGAGGTTAGATGGTGACACTGAGACAGCTTGTGATCATATGAGAAGAAAAGAGTAAACAATTTATTCTATTTATGACTAGACAATGTGGAGCAGTAAGAGTGTCTTCTGCTTCACTTAGACAAGCTCTAAAACACAATAAGACAAATTTCAAAGGACACATCGTCAAATGTCACATAAGAAACATACTCCCAGTTCACTGATTCCACTACTGTCTGCTTAACAAAAGCAGTTCACAACATGCAGCTCCAACAGATAAATAAATAACTAATCCAACAGTGGTAAAAACTAATGTGGGAGCTTGCAGTTCACCTGACAGCTTGCTGGCCAGATCCTGCTGTATTGCAGATGAGGAGGAGGAGCTTTGTAGAGCCACCCTGGTTCAGGTATTCAGAGGAAAGGGTGCCAGATGGAGGTAACCTCTGACCGTCAGATCCAGCAGTGGATGTGTAAGGAGAGGAAGGGAGGCTGTGGTGATACCCTGAACAGAGCAGGAGGAGGAGAGAAGTGTTCATGAGTGTTCAAAAGTGTTACTCACTTTTAAAGCTTATTCAATCAAGCTGGGGGGCCAGACTGAAATACATCAGAACAACAAACAGCTTTGGGTGTTGAAATGAGACAGTGCAAGGAAAAGAGTAACCTCGAATGTGATGTGTTTACACTATGATTCTAAAACCATTTTCAGAAAATGTCTTTCTTACTAGATTTGCCCTTCTTTTTTACCCCGAGGAGCTGTAAAAAGAATTACATCAACCACAACACATACACTTAGACACATGCCGCTGTGATTAATGATGGGTAATAGCTCAAAGGGGTACAGAAGGTCCAACCTCTTGTCTCTCAGGAAACATAAACTTTGACATTATCAGAGGATTTAATTAAACAATGCTTGTTCGATCCCTACCATGCAATTAATCACTGCCACCTTCAAACATCAGCCACAAACACACACACACACACACACACACACACACACACACGCACACACGCACGGACACACACACACAACCTACCATAAACAGAAGTTAGGCTTAGATATAGATACTAATGCCTCCAGAAAACCATGATTATTAGAACTAAGATGCACACAACTGTGTCAACACACCGAGGAAGTAAGATGTGAAAGAAGATGTGAAGACTTATCTTTGATTCAGAGACAGAAACCTATAAAGCCACTATTTTTTGGAAAGTTCAAGTAAAATTACATTTTAGTTAAGTGATAATATCTATATGAAATTAAAGTTTGGGCTGATAAAACATTGTGTTAAAGCAATGAATGTGACTAATGTTTGCTTCAAAGCCACATGGAGACATGCTCCTTTTGTTGCAGACAGGAACAACTCGACGTGACATTTTCTGCACATTGCCTGGCCTTTAGATGACCAATTCATCTCTTACCTCCTTCTCTCCCCATTTTCAACTCTCCTTTTTTCCTCCCCGTTTACTCTCATTTTTTCACTGGAAAGGTTTAACAATAAAGCAGCAAACAGTGCACTGTACACAACCATTATCCCGGTAGCCAATTAACAAAGCACTTATAAATTACCTTTTGCATGAAGCTGGCCAAGGTGAACACTACCTACTCAGTATTTCAGGTGATATAAAAGATTAAAAAGATTGTTATTAGGGTTATTTGGGTTATTCTGTCTGTCATAGCACATCCTTGATTTAAATTCTGAGGAATTAGTTTTGACACCACATTCTGGGGTGAATAGAATGAAGTACCACCAGAATTATGTTCCAGATCATGGTTTAAGTTAGTAAAACAATGTGGATAATCACGTAAACGCATCCCAATATTAAATTCTCATTCTTGCCATTGATCTATATTTGCCTCTGTATCCCTTTCTGTGTACCTGATAGTCATTGTTATTTCTATTACACTCAATTCACTGCACCTAGCTGCCTTTTATGCCTGCATTTAGCCTACGTACCTGTGCTCTGGATCTCAGCAATATCACAATATTGGAGGGGAGACTATTGAAATATTGCATGTTGCCGCAGATGCATTTGAGTAAGAACATCGTGCAAGCAGGTTTGAGGTTCATTATAAAATGTTAATAGAATGTCTATACAGGCATGTACAACATTGAACCAAAAAGTAATGTCGTGCATTGCAAGCTGTGCCATTTCGCCCACATGCCTGAGTGTGCTGGGAGAACCTCCTGCCAGACTCTCATTCTCACCTCCTCTTCCCTTCTTCCCTGAGATGCACAGAGGAGCACCACAGACAGAGGGAGGTGTTAGCGGGATGGAAAAAGACAAAGGGGGAGTGAGAGAGAAAGGGGACCAAAGTGGATAGAAACGGAAGAGTGTACTGTAAGAGTGAGACGAGGAGTGCTCCCTGGATGAAAGGAAAGTTTCAAAAGGCAATTTCCAAAGTGAATAAAAAACATACAGAGACGACATGACTTAACTCAGAGGCCAAGAGGTAAGAGAGGCAGCGCATTTTACCGTGTGCCTGCTCATAAATTTGTTGGTTTCAGGATCATTTTGTGTAAAAGTGAACCATTTGTTGTTGTTATTGTGACAAAGTGATAGGTACTGAGGGGTTCTGAGTGTAATCTGCTATTTTTAATTAAAAGATAAACAGTGGAACTGAGGTGGTGAAGAAAGAAAGAACGAGACATACAAAAAGGGGGAATGTACTGTAGCAAAATAGAAGCAAGAAAAGAAACAGAAACCACTCGAGAATGGATGTTGTGAGTATAACGTTAATTAAACAGCTCAGCCCTGAAGAAGACACTACACCTCCTCCGGCACTCTCCTCTCCCTCTTTGTCCCTGGCACTCTATTTATCATTGCCACAATCTATTTCTTTCCTTTCTCCCCAACTCTTCACTATCTGATCATTTGGGATGAATCAGACCTCAGCTTTATAGATGCAGTCAGGAAATGAAATTAGAAACAAAAGTCATAATTGTAATTATTGAGGGTTTTGGGTTTTTTGTTTTGGATATGTGGGATGAAAATGGGATGACGATGGGAACACGTTTTGCTTTGGAGGTCAAAGTACACTACATTGCAAATATATTCTTATATTTTACATGAAAATAGTCGACTACGGTGAGCTTTCAAACAGACAGCTTTTGCAAATTAGCTTCACACTAAATGACATTTTTATTCTCGTGAAAATTGTAAGATAAGTATCTGCTAACTTGGAGCTATTGAATAAGAACATGTTTAAGATAACACAGCAAGGAAAGTCCCACTGTGACACTGTTGATATCTATAAATGATGAGGGCCTGCATCACTAAAAACTGTGCTCGACGGTCTCATTTCTTTGCAGGAACACACACAGCCTTTGTTTAAGTAGATAATCGTATTTCGCTGTTGTACCAGAGGCAAAAATCTTTCAAAATTGATGTCTTATTTTCCAAAAGTCTGTTCCTTGCTGATGTGTAAAATTAGCATTACTGTGTTAACAAAAACCTCCACATAAGAGGAAATAGGCCACATAGAACTGACCCAAGCAGTTCAGGACCAACAGAGTGACCTATGTCAGTGAGGTCCGCACACCTGGCTAAAAATACAAAGGGGGCCGTGTACTTAGACCTGGATGAATCAGAGGTCTTGGCAGCAAACAGCAATCTGACCACAAATGCCCTTGATAAGAGCAAAGCACCTGAGCTTTCTGCCAACAGCAAAATGATAGATTAGGGGGGCAGTGGACAGCCAACTAAAGACACCTGATTCTGCCCATTTCCTTCTTCTCATGTTTTTCTTCATACCTTACTTGCTCTGCTATCGCTTGGATATATACAGCAATATCTATGCAGTAAGAAGGCACGATAACAATGTGAACAGTATCCACAGTACCTCTGCTGGGTTCACATGGTTAGAGAAACAACGTATAAGAGTTCCAAATTTGCAAACACTGAAATTGCTCAGGGTATTTTACACTTAATTTCATCATGTCTGCAATATTGGTCTAGCAAGTACCCCACGCAAATTCCCCAACCACTACGCTCCACATTTTATTTCTGTTATATTCTGTGAATAGGCAGCATACCAATGGTAAACATGCTGAGCATTTCTGTAGGAGCCACAAATGTGCAAAACCTCCGACATAGTCTCGTGATCAAATGGTTAGAAAACCAGCTTTTTAAATGGGAAGCCTGGGACAAAAATAATAGATAGCAGAAGAGGTCATATGCCAAAACAACCATAAAAAGACATGATAAACCATGAGAAGACGTATCCCTAAACTTCAGTGTCCTCTGTCCTGCTGATCCTGTCATTTAAATTAAGTTGCAAGTTACACTGTAATGTATAGGTTGAGTTTTAATAAGCATGTGGTCAGAAGAAGCTTTCAAGTTGGCATTTTCACAGGCTTTTCTGCACCATTTGCGTTGTTCATAATAAGGCAGCTCAGTTAAGTGTTGTTGTTATTTCCCAGATGACTTGAGAACACATTCCAGAGCCACTCGTGGTGATCAGAGCATCGGTTGTAGACGAGCTAAATTTCTTTCTGCCTTCACTCTCTTCAGGTTATTTTAAATGATGAAACTTAAAGGAGGGGCAAGAGTCCCCCTGTGAATGTTCCTGGAATAGTTCTCCGCCAAATTTACTTTATATGGTCCATGATCGTCTTAATGGTACTGCACAGGATGTGCACTTTGCACTGCTCAATTTGCATGTGTGACATCTTTGCCTGAGCTTGGGTTCATTTATGTATCCTCCTGATCGCATAAATGAAGTGTGTGTGTGTATACACAAAGGCAGATGTAGCATTGGACAGTAAGTAGCTGACTGAAGGATGTGACTACCTAGATAAACACCTCTGAGTAATGTGATTCCCTACCTCACACAGCCATTAGTGAGTTGATGGAAATGAGTTCTGTCGTTGACTGTAACATTACCTGGACACTCGAACAACCTGCTAAACAACCCAGAGCCACATTATAAAAAGTGAAAACAGGTCTCTACTGGTTCTCTCAGAATGTACATCCTTTTATAGTCAATACCCCTGATCTCTAGTGAGAGATCCTTTTTTTACTGCTTTACCCAGGAAATAATCACTTTTTACCACAGTAACAACACACACAAACTCTCCATCATTCACTGTTTTGGCCTCTTTGGCTTTCTTCGATACATGCCGCTGCCACAATCCACAAATTAAATCTTGCCCGACCTCTTCATTTCCCATGTGAGACCTGTCCCAGCCTTTACTTAGAAGACCAGTGAGTGAACATCAAGACAGCATGCTATAATTACCTGATCTTCTATTGTGTACAAGGTCTTTTTTTTGTGCAGCTTTACAGAGATTTATGGCCCTAGTTATGGGAAATTACCTGTGTTGTTGATTCTTCATTGGTTTACATTATGGGATCTCTTGCTGTCATTTCCTGTAAGTGGAAAACCTCATTATTGTGGCAGGATCGCTAACTTTTCTTCCCCCCATCATGCTTATTCCCCCCATCATGCTTATTCCCCCCATCATGCTACTATTTTTCAGTCACTTCCTGTTTGGTCCCTTTATGTTCACACCGCTTCGCTAATCACCGGTAATCAGTTTCACTGGCTCTCTGATTTATACACCGACTCAGTTCCCTTACCAAGCCGCCAGATTGTCTGCATTCTCACCATGACTTTCCAGCAATCAAGTTCATCCATCCACAGTTCTGATGACAAAGTTTATGACCTGACTCCACTTGCCGTTTTGGTTCTGTGAGTGATTGCTCTCTCTTGAGTTTCTCTGTTGCCAACTAATGTATGACAATAAGGACAATGAGTATTGCCACCTACACAAAAGGAATTAAGATTACCACGGACCTTCGTTACTATGTTGATCTAAGGAGGAACTTTTAACCACATTTTGTTTGATCACGTCAGGCAGATGTTTAACCAAAGTGATAATAATGTGGAGTTTGGACGAGCGTTCACCATGTGCTCAGGTTTTTCATTGTGGATTTAATCAAGTGCTAAGGACTGTTCCAGTAAGGAATCAAGTTAATACCAATGGAGGATTTTCATGTACTGTCCATGTTCTGAATCAAGTTAATGTAACAGATTTTAAGGAAACTCAGAGTTAAAGGACTAATCTCACCTTGTGTTTTTGCTAATCTTGTCACAATAGGGATTGGATATTGTGTTGTTGCTCTTTTCTTTTCTCCCTTCACTTTCTACTCACCCCAACCAGTCAAGGCAGATGGCCGCCCACCCTGAGCCTGGCTCTGCTGGAGGTTTCTTCCATTAAAGGGAGTTTTTCCTCTCCACTGCCTAGGGCTTGCTCAAGGGGGATTTGTTGGGTTGCTTCTACATACTTGTGTAGTCTGGACTTTATTCTGTAAAGTGCCTTGAGATGACTTTGTTGTAAATTGGCACTATGTAAATAAAGTTGAATTGAATTGGCTATTCAACATCACTGTGACTCACTTACTCACCACCAGGGCTGCTCTGTACTACGGATCCAGACCACTCCATCGTTCCCTAGACAATTCCCCACAACTGTTCCAAGCTACATCAGTCAGTCATCATCAAAACAGTACAGGATTTCTTTTACCATGACCACCTCCATCTCCAGACTCTGCTCTCCTTCTCATTCACTTGAATAAGTCTTATTCATTCTATACTTGCAAGTCATTGCTGAGTTACTCACTTATTTACTCTTAGACCGGAGTACAGCACCACCTAATGAGTCGGAGGGTCTACTACATCTTCATCCTGTTCATCCAACTATCTTCTCTTTTAATAAAATTTCTAAAATTGAGCGCCTCTGTCTGGTGTGTTCTTGGTTCCAACCTTGAAACCCATTCCTTACAGTACAATGTAACCACTAAAGACCCAGTCTATTCGCGCCACCGTCCTTGTATCAATACCCCTTCCTAGCCATTCAATAGAGCCCATGCAACATGGCCGTTCTCGCATCTCTCCCAAGGAAAGAATAAGACAATTCAAGATGGGTCAGTGTTTTTACTGCGGTGCATCAGGTCATAAAGTTTCCTCCTGTCCAGCAAACGTATCACCTACGTGGGGGGAGGGAGGATACTACTGAATCAATCATTGTTTTCTGACTTATGCTCCCTAACCTAAGTTTTGATTGGTACTGCTGCATGCCAAGTTCCCTTGGCTGCTCTCAATGACTCTGGGGCTGACACAAACCTAATAGACAATTAGCTCTTCATCTCAAACTTCAACTCAACCCACTGCAAATGCAACTCCAGGTCCACTCACTCAATGTTCAGCTACATAGATTCCAGTTCAGGATCAAGCCACTTCCCCTGCCTATTGACATTTAGAAGACCCTGTTTTTCACGTCATTGACTCACCTCTTCATCATCTAGTCTTCAGCATTCCCCTGTTGGAACTTTATAATCCACATGTTGACTGTTGAAGGCAGGATTCTGGGTTGTTACCACCATTGTTGCATTCTCGGATCCAGACACAGATTACCCTGACCTCTCCAAGGTGCCCTCACAGTATCATGATCTCAAGTAAGTCTTCAACAAGTCTACTTGTTACTTTATTGCCCCCTCATAAACCATATGACTGCACCATTGACCTGTTGCTGGGCACCATGCCCCCCCAGAGGCTGCCTATAATCATCATCCAACCCTAAACATTAGGCCATGCAAAAATACATAACTGAGTCGTTAGCTGCTGGGATCATCTGCCCATCATCCTCACCAGATGGAGCTGGATTTTTCTTTGTGGGTAAAAAGGATAGTGGTCTAAGACTGTTTGTTTATTGATTAGCGAGGCCTCAACCAGATTACAGTTAAGAACAGAGGTGGCTGTAGCTCAGTTGGTAAGGCAACCGTCCACGGACTACAGAGTCACTGTGTCAGTGGTTAGATCCCTGGCCCCAGCTACTTGTTGAACCCCAAGTTGCTCCTGGTGGGACAGGTGGATCACTGGAATCAGTGTGTGAGTGTGTGTGTGAATGGGAATCAACACTGTAAAGCGCTATGGATAAAAGCTCTATATCAGGGGCCATTTACCATTTAGGTATCCACTCCCACTAATTTCTTCAGCCTTCGAGCTCCTTCAAGGATGAGTCAGCTACACCAAACTTGACTTGTGCAACGCTTATTACCCGGTGAGACTCAAGGGGGGCGACGAATTGAAAATTGTGTTCAATATGCCAGCAGGTCATTATGAATACCTGGTCATGCCCTTTGGGCTGAACAATGCCCCAGCTATATTCCAGAATCTAGTCAATAATGTGTTGGGAGATATGCTGAACAAATACGTGTTTGTATATCTTGGTAATATATAAATTTTCCCCTGATGTGAGACTGATCGTGTCCACCATGTCAGAGTAGTCACGGCGACAACTGCAAATGTGCTTGGGGTTCACCAACTTTTACCGCCATTTCATAAAGGTATACAGCTCTATGGCATCACCTCTCCACCAACTCACTTAAACTTCAAAATTATATATTCTTTTTTACAATTGGAACTGTAACAAAAATCCAATTTTATGAACATTTGACTTTCATTTAAAAAAGGATTGATTACCGAAGATAAATGAGCCATCTTCTCATCTCATCCCACGATTTTTTCTTTGACAGGTCAGCAAATCACAAATTAAACTGCCTCTGTCCTCTATCACTATTTTTTCCTGTTGGCTCTATAAACCTTATAGTTGTGTGCTTTCAGGGCTGACAATATGTTCTACTGCAGCTACAGTCTGAAGAAAACAGATCCCAATCTAATATTATAACCTACATTTCATAACTCAATCATTTTCATAAGTCAGATTTAGTCAAAATATGAAGATTAGACTGAAAGCCAGGTTTGCAGCCAAATGACCACATTAAAGATGAAAAAACATGCATATAAATACATAACACACAAAAGCAATAATTGAAAATAAAGTGAACAAACAAAAATGGAAACCTAATTCACATCGTCATCAAATTCCAGCCTTTGGAGGAGGTTGTCATGTGTGTCAGCGTTTTTCATTATATTGCTGGTCATATACGGTAGGCTTTCTATACAGTCATCAATCACAGTGTCAGACTTTGCTTTTTCTCTGAAAAGCTAAAAAACAAACTATATTTTATGATAGATAATAGTAATGTTGTGGCTGAAGGGTTGTAAAGTCTAAGAATTCCGTAACGTGATGTGACATATGTGATTAGGACCAAGTCGAGCGACTGTAGTTCACAGAAACAACTAATCTGGGAAGTGTGAAAACACACTAAGTGTATATCTCACTATTTTCTACCTGATTATTGGTAAAGTGATGTCCTCTTTAATCGGCAGAGTAACCATGGCCAAGTCAATTTGGCTCTTTCCCATGTTGATATTTTTGTTTGTTTTAGTTCACAACACTGATAGCTGGAGATTTAAGTTTGCTTAAGTAGTAATAAATCACCAATAAGAGTCTTGTCAAATGTAATGGGATGAGTCTTTATGCACAGAAAACTGAACAGTCAAATCTAATCGAAATCAAAATGCATGTAAGGATCGTTTTCCACTATGGTTTGAGTTTTCTAAGCACTATTTTTAATCATGTTCCATGTGATATACAAATCTAAATGCTGTTTACTTGAAAAGTAATTATGCAGAAAGTACTACAATATACCATCATTTATCCTCACAATCCCACGCTGGGTCTCAGCAGGAATGGGTGTGTAAATTTACATGCTACACTTTATACAATATGACAAATGCCACTGAATGAAGTTATGATATGATGAAATCTGGTCTGCTGTGACCTTATGAATTATTCTGAGGTAGGGACCATTTATCATATTTATCCAATTGCTCCCAAAAATGGAAGCTGCATTTGCTGGTGAGCACTTGAGTGGAATTTATTAAGAGTTTGTGTGTGTGTGTTCTGTGCAAAGTTTCTCTTAAAGGCTTATGTATTTATAAGACTCTCTTGTGTAATTCTAATTGATTCATTAGCTGCTTGAATAACACAGTGGATGTGTGTATGTGTGTGTGTTTTCGCCCATGCATGTTTGTTAGGATAAGAGTGTGACTGTGACAGAAAACGTATTGTTACTGTGTATGTCTGGGTGACAAAAGGAAAGCATCCTGTTGAGAAAGTGAATAGTCCTAATTTTTCATGAGCACACTGAGCACAGAAGTGAATTATTGTTGTCATTTTCTTTCAGGGGTAACAACTACCCACCACTCTTGGAGTAGGTTGGTTGAAAGGAAAGTAACTTGTGTAACCCACAGAGACTGCTATTATTGAACTCCAACTTACAGTGGCATTATGGCTCAATCTGTTGAGGTAATGGTTGTGGGACTTGTGGATTTATTTGGGAAAAGTGACACGACCGCAACAGAATTACTTGCAAGAGCTACTGCCCCCCTTCTCTTCCTCAACAAGTAGAAGTGCTGCTGAAAAACAGCACTGAGTGGAGTGCAAAGAAAAAAGCGTTCACAAAAGCTGCCTTAGTGATAAAAACAAATATCACTTTGTTTAACTTCACAGCTTGACTGCTATCTATTTACAGCATGGATTTAATAATGGCCTGCATCTCATTAACCCCACAAATATGTCTGAGCACTTGTAACCATCTTGGTAAATTTCCTCTTAAACTTTATACTAATTCATTAGCTATGACATACAGAATGTACAGAATTGAAATGAGATGCTGTTTTAATTAATCTGATTAAAAGTGCACCTAACTATACAAAGCAAAGTCTGTAAACCCTTATTCTCGTGACAATTCTTCTTCTACTAATTTGTTTTTTAACTTAACCTTACCCTGAAGTTGTTTTGCTTAAAGTACAGATAAAGCCTGAGGAACATTCTTAAAGAAGGCTTTTTCGCTCCAATGTGTTTTTTTCAGTGTGTTAAATGCAAAAAAATAAAAAATTATTAGTGAGAGGTTATTCAGATGAGATGTTTTTCAAGTAAACTTTTTAATTTTGGATAGTGTGATGCATCCAGATGTGGCATTTAATTTGATTTGTTTGGATGCAATCATGCATAAAGAAGCAGAGTAAATTGAAAATGACTACAAAGCACACTGCCTGTGACAAACACTGTGGTTAATGAAACATAAGGGCTCACTCTAAGTGAAAAACAGCTACAAGTCTAACTGTAAATCTGTATTAATAACAGCCAGGAGGACAGAAGGAGGCACACAAGGAAAAAATGTGAAATGAACAAAATTGCCAAGTCAGCGTGGGAAGTTAGTGTCAGCAGTGTTTTTGATGGACATCCTGTTGCCATGGCTACCTGAGTGCAATGCAGAGCCTCTTCGATTGTAGAGGGAAGGGGCCTGGAAGGCGTAGATGACGTCACTATCAGCAATTGCCGTCAGGTCGTCATCATCTGAGAAAGAACGCTGGAACCCAGTAGTGTACAACTCTGATAGGATGACCTGTAGAAAGAAGACACGGTGAACCTTTGTACAACAAGCAATACAGCAGAGCAGATTTTTTTTTTCATCCTTTTCCTGCAAACCAAATCTTCCCAAAAGGGAAAATCAGGAATTCCAAACTACTGAAAGTGTTTATCCTGATCCTGATGATGAAAGAATAATAATGAAGAAAATGAGAGAAGAATTCAAATTCAATGCATTTAGTTTAAAGATATCAAATATATCAAAGATAATTAGTTCAAAGATATCAAAGCAAACCGTAAAGTTTCCCTACTTTGAATACAGAAATAAATCACATAAAACACTGTGCAAAAAATGTCTAAAATAAGCACAGAGAGCAAAACTTTTAAACAGAGAGATGAAAAATCATGACACTAACATATGCAAGAATATCTTAATAATTTAGACTTTAGAGTAGTGTATTTCCTACTTTTATGTTTAAACCAAGAGCTTAAAAGCCATAAGAGTGAAAGTGAAAAATTGGATTAAGTAAAAGGGTCATGCATCACACTGTTATTATGTGCATGTAAGCATCTGAACTGCAGACTGAGAATGGTTTATCTGTATTTTACTCTATGCCTATTACATACAATCCAAATTTCCACATTAAACTGCATGCTACCATAGCAACAACCCTTTTAAACTGAGATACAAGCTGACTTTCTGTAAATCACACATGACTTCAAGTCTAACTGAGTAAAACACACTGTGGTTAGTAGCCATGGCATCTTGAAACTAAAACGAACACATTTTATGATGACTTGTCAAGTAATTTGCAAAATACAAATACATGTAGCGATAAAAGGCAGAAAACGAAACGTCTGTTCTGCCATTTTCTTTATTTTTAGATTTAGACTTAACCAAGTAGGAGGGGACTCATATATGTATGACGAGGACATTGAACAGCACTGTCTGGCCACCCAACAGGCAGAGGTGACATTTATGAGTATATGTACAATATAAGAATTGGCATCCAGGTGTATCTGACCACTTCCTTTTGGTCAACTGAAAGCAGAGAAAGCAGAATCAACGAGAGGGATAAAGTTGTGAGCTTTCCCATTATAAATAATAACTGCTCTTTAAGTCTGTAGTCTTGCACACAGTCCTGAATCACTAAAGTGAGTGACAACATGTGCGTGGGTGGAGTGTGGGTGTGTAGGAGAAGCAATAGCTTGACAAAAAAATCTCACATTGTGGATTTAAATTAACTTCCTCATCATGAGGAAACCGGGAAAACTGAAATTATTTGACTAATCTTCTGCTATTCTATAAAACTATTTAACAGGGAACTGTGGAAGAATGAATTCTAAAAGCATCCTTTTCTAAAATATTTTATGTAATTTAGCTAAAAGGACTACTAATCCATTTTTCATTTGAGGTTTATGTTTTTTATCTGTCTTTACAGTCTCCTTCCTCATTTTTGTTCACTGTATCTCTGTTTCCTGTTCTGCCACTTTTTCCCCAGACCATGTTCAGTCATTTACTCCAGTGCTTTGCAGATTAAATTTCTTATAAAAATGTAATTAACTAATAAATTAAAAAGTTTTAATATGAATTAACCACCTGTCAGTACAAAGTGGTTAAAATCAGCTCCACCTCTGTCTGCTGCTGTGTCTTTACACATAGATCCTTATCCCATAAATTTTCTAAAAACATTTTCACCTTTAGTTTTAGAAAAGAAATCTGCATCCTAAAAAGGGGTATTTTTCATCTCATGAGACTTTGCTGCTCTTTTGCTGCAGTGAAGCCAGGCTTACATTCATCATCTTTTGTAGGTCAGGAGAAGGATGGCTACACACACTACTTCCAAAACTTTTTGTCCGTTCTCTTGTTGAAACTAACTGTGTACACACAGTCAGCTGTTAAATTATACAGATAATTCTGGAAACATTTTTTGTTGAGTATATGTTTTTATAATAGTTTATTTATTTATTTAAAGTTATTGTTTGCCAAGTGCATGAGCATAGACACGGTAAATGGTCTGCGCTTATTTAGCGCTTTTCTACCCATTGGCACACAAAGTGCTTTACACTGCTTTTCATTCGCATTCACAATCAGACACTCATACACTGATGGAGGAGTTGCTATGCAGCCAACACTCACCGGGAGCAACTAAGTTGGGGTTCAGTGTCTTGCTCAAGGACACATTGACATGTAACTGGAGGAGCCGGGGATTGAACCAACAACTGCGAGATTGGTGGACAACTGTTCTACCTTGCTGTGTAACAGCCGCCGCGACATGCAGCAATCTACGCAAAATTCCTGTCTAAACAACTTCCATGAACATTAAACAGAGAACATTAAAATAATGTGTTTTAAACATCTGCCAGGTCATTTAGAGCTATGTCCTGGTTGAAGTAAAAGTATTCTTCTTAGTTTTCAAACTATTCAAATTGTGTTTCACTGGCTACAGGTGTAATTTGGAAATATGCTGAAAGTGGGGGTAACGTGAGTATAATTGTACCTGGTCTGGGGAAATGTTGCCCTCCTCTGCCACCATGGCTCTCAGGCAGGACAGGGAACCAAGGAGAGGTACGGCCAGCCCCACCCGCAGATACCTCTGACCCTTCATACTGAACACCAGCGTCACACACATCGGCCTGTGGGACAGACAGAGGGAGGAGAAGAAGGAGGGGAGCAAGGGGTGAAACTGTTTATGAGTAAATGTGTTCAAATAAAAGAGGGAAGGGTAGGAAAACTGACAGCAGAAGACAGATGGCATGCTAGAGCAAAGTGCCAAATGGCTTTGGAATTCGGATCTTCAATGTTTACATTACTATAGATTCCAAACACAGCCTTCATATGGAGTTTTTTTGATATTGGTGTGCAGACACACACACACACACAAACACACACACACCAGGCGTCAAATACATACAGTGCAAAGAGATGTATAACCACAAAGGACAGGATTAATGCGTAGAATTCAGGGACACTAGAGCCAATGGAAATCGTGTCAGTTATTTAAAAGAAGAGCTTCACTGAGTTTTGATGAGTTTCATTTGCTAAACAGTTGAGATGTTAGTGTCTGATAGATGAGGGGAGAAGATTTCCTCTGACAACAGTGTTATACAAAATAAAATTCAATCAGCATAAACCATTCGATTTTTCTCTTTCCGATTTAATAGTTATCTGAAAGGATTTTTTTTCAGGTGTTGCCTTGTAAGTGTTTCATTTCTCTCTGGTGTATGTGTGCAGATTTATGCGTGACTGGACACGCTGTTCGAAAAAAGCACATTGGTGATTGTCCCGCAGGAAGCTGCTGTGCAGGGACGTGTGATTTACTGGAATTTGAACATGTCCTGTAGGGGATGCAGAAATGGAAATGATGGAGAAAAAGAAAAAGATGACATTCACAATGAGACGATGAGAGAACAGACAGGATAGCATGGGGTGCAGAAAGAAGAAAATAAAGGAAGAGACAGAGCAGGAGGCAGAGTAAGGTCACCCCTTCACCCCCCATCCCAAAGGATGAATACGGTGTAATCACTGACACCCCTACTTCCTGTTTCCCATCATGCATTATTCAGGTGAGTAATGTGTTAGCAGTGGGGAGGCTGACAGGACAGAGATCAGAGGATCTGAGCAGCTGTTTTGGCTATGTTGTAAGTTCCACTGAGATGAGACAGAGATGTGAAATTAAACGGGATGAGAGGTGCAGGATGACAGCAAATTAATGTGTCTTCTTAGAAGGAGGGTTTGTGGCAGATCCCTGGGTCCCTGCTGGTTTTAGGTACGATAGTCGCTATTAAGCAGCAACCTCTCATATGTTCCAACATAAAGCACAAAAAAAATTTTTAGCTGTAAAATATTAAAAATAGTTATTAAAAAAAGATTTTGAAGCTTACACACAAAAGGTTTCAGATACCATAGCACTACAACTGTTTCATTTACACAATCAATTGCTAGTAATCATGTGTACTTCACATTGCTGTTGGCCACTGTTGAGTTGCTAATTCAAACTTTAGTCCGTTCCATGAACATGAGCCTCAAGCATAGGCAACACTATTAATAAGCTAGAGCAGCCTTTGCTAAAGGATTTTGTCAATGACTTGGCTTTGCTGGTTGTTACCTGTGGTACATATTATTTTGAGGGTGTGAGGGTGTAAGTGAAAGCGCCTCCAACTACTGATTATAATGATCTGTGTCTTCTGACCTTGGAATGAGCATTGTGTATTTATGTGCCAAACACAGCCCACATTGCACAGGTGAGAGGGACAACCAATGGATGTTGCTGCACTAATGACGTCTTATTTCCGAGGCTGTATCACTCTGCTGGGACTCTGGTCATGTTGATAAAATACCCAAACTAAATCCTAGCAGAAAATTCACAGAAACGCAAATGATACTTAAAAGGGAAATTTACCTAGCTAACAGATTTTGTATTGCGAGAGAGAGAGAGAGAGGGAGACAGAGACAGAAAAAGAGAGAGAGAGCGAAACAGAGACAGAGCGAGAGAGAGAGAGCGACAGAGATAGAGACAGAGTCAGAGAGAGAGAAAGAGGGAGACAGAGACAGAGCGAGAGAGAGCGACAGAGATAGAGACAGAGTCAGAGAGAGAGAAAGAGGGAGACAGAGCAAGAGAGAGCGACAGAGATAGAGACAGAGTCAGAGAGAGAGAAAGAGGGAGACAGAGACAGAGCGAGAGAGAGAGAGCGACAGAGATAGAGACACAGAGAGAGCGACAGACAGAGAAACAGAGCGAGAGAGAGAGAGAGAGACAGACAAAGAGAGAGAGAGATGACAGAGAAAGCGAGATAGCACGAGAGCGAGAGACGGCGACAGAGACAGCAAGAGACGGAGACAGAGAGAGTGAGAGACAGAGAGAGAGCACAAAAAGTCCAGTGTAATTACTACTGTAGACTCGGCATCTGGCAATGTGATTTTACAACATGAGTACAGTAGGGTAGAATTAAACCTGAAAAATTCTTATGATTATATATATTACATTGGAACGTTTCAGCATGTGTGTTTGTTGGGTAACAGTGCATCTGGCTTTACCAAATCGCAGATACAACTTATGAATTTTAACATCATGTACAGTGCATGATTATGAAAACAGATCTTTTCAAACATTGTTAAAAATCAGTTTAAATATTTGACCTACATTTACTGTAATAAGATCCTGTTCACCCAAAAACTTCCACATTTACAAAGTGAGAAACTAGGTGAAATCAAGTACTCAATAAGCTTGGATGGCTAGGTGGGTTGGGATGCCCACCTAGAAGACCACACAAAATTGGTCTTTTGGACTAAGTCATTTAATTCACATTACTGAATGAATCACTGAACAGCTGCAACCAACCAACAAGCAAGCTGTAGGACTTCGAAATAGACATTGCTCTGGTTAAAGTTATGCTGGGACCGACTGTGCAAGGTTGCCTTGCACAGTCTGGTACTGCCATCTTTCTCTCTCAGCCATATACTAGCATTATCTACAGTACCCAGGCCTAAGTGTCATGCTGCCAGCCAGACCCTGCTGGGTCTCTGAAGGGCTCAGACTTATCATGCATTCTGCTGGGATACTGCTGCAGCCGGACGGTGTGTGTGTGTGTGTGTGTTTGTGTGTGTGTGTGTGTGTGTGTGTGTGTGTGTGTGTGTATAGATGTGTGTCTATTGGGTCAGGGTGGGTCCAGCAGTGAGCCTACACAGAATCTGAATAGATTTCTAACTTTGCCACACTGTGTCACAGAAGTGGCGCTGTAAAACTGTGCTTGGGGTTAGAGGACGCAGAGAAGCAGAGTCTGCATCTTTGACGATGGAAGCATCCACTGGGCAGTGAATGTGTGCAAATTGTGATATTGAAAGCAATGCAAACTCAACTGGTATTTGTTGATTTCATTATTTAGATGTTTTATAGCCCGACCGCGTAAACTGGCAGAGAGATAAAGGAGGAAACATGGGACCAAGACCAGGTCCCTGCACACACAAAACTCCATTCTACCATTGGCAACAACAAAAGTGTCATTTGTAAAGTGAAGCAAAGTCCTGAACATGTTAATAACCCAGCTGCATTTAACACCCACATGGTCCTGAGCAGGTACAATGATTAAAATCAGCCGTATGGGTTTACAATGGGTGTGTAGGGCATTTAGTTACAACGCTAACTGAACTGAACTGATTGCTGACACAAAGTTTCACTAGAGCTGCAAAATGTTTTCTATCTTATCTATCTTATTGATTGCCATTTGTGCATTATCTCTCTTTGTTTGCATCTCTATTGTCAAGATTAAAAGAAAAAGTCCTTCAGACATCCCTATCCCTCGTCCTTTTGCTGTGTCTCCTCGTATGTCATTCTGTCTTACAGTTGGACCTTGCTGACATGCAGCTTCTGCAAAACTCAAAAATGGAAACAGAAAGTGTCTTGTCAGGGACTTTTGATGGCCGACATTTATCATATGGCTGCAGCCAAAAGATGGGGTGTGCTGCATGTTTGTGCAAATGTGTGCATACATGTGTCTGTGTCATACACTGTATTTGTTGGATATTATTGTGAAATGTGGGCTTTTAAAGTGCATCAGTGATAATGTGGTGAAAATGTTTTTTCCCTACTCCATCAGGCAAATCACTACTATATTACGTAGACTAGCTAATCAAATCTATATCATATCACCAATATTAATTACAACCTCCCAGCAGGCGAAGGAAAGCTTTTCCTTAATTAAACAGGTTAGGCTAAATGCACTGGGGCCTACAGGAGATTTATGCAATAACCCAGAGTACAGTAGAAATATTTAAAACACTTGTTCTAGTGCATATGCTTTGTGTCATACATTACCTGGTTTGTCGCAGGGGGATTGGCAAGGAGATGCATAAAAATGGGTCGAAGGTGTTGCTCTGCTTAAGGCAATGAGGGCACGTCAGAGAAGACCTGGAGAGAAACACAGACAAAGCAATTTAGACCTCAGCTCTCAATATAGTCTGGGTTAGGACAGGCTCTAAGAAATATCATCACATATTTTTACTCAGTGACGTTCTTCTCCCAGTTTTGTCCCGCTTCACTGACTTTTAGTTAGTTTTCCCAGCCTGTATGGTACTAATCTTCAAGTACTACTTTTTATAAAAAAAACATCGTAACAGCCCTGAGAGAAGAAAGCTGTTGTAATTTTACATGACTTCATAAAAAATGTTGAACATATGGGTCAAAATATATTGCTATTCCTACATGACACTTCCCTATGTATTCTTAAGTGTAGAACAGATGTAAAGTAGAAATTGTTTTTTTTATGTGCTGCATGCTGTTATAACCTCCATTGTGATTAAATGTGCATATTCCATGCGGACAGTGGTGAATACCGAGCACTGGAACAGGCCATCTGGACTCAATGTTCTTAGAGTTTGGATGCTGCTCAAAATTTTAGCACACAAATCACTTAAGCAGGTGAGATAAAGGTAGAAAAATGCTGCATCCTAAAGAACATAGCGTGCTGGGAAGGAACAGAAGTGGTAATATAGAGGGAGAAGAAATGAAAGTGGGGAAGTGAAGGATCAAAGGTGGAGGGAATTTTTAAAAGCCATGCGAATGATGAAGAGAAAGGTGTACGCCGGAATAAGGCAACAAAGGTGATGAGACCAAAAGGAATGGCAGTACTGTAGATACAGGTTGAAAAGGAGATTGAAAAGGCAGAGGTAAGAAAAGTTGAGAGCAAAGAGACAGATGAAGAGAAAGACAACAAAGTGTTAGTCTCAGTGGGAGGACAGATAAGAGATGAACAGAAGGTTGGCAGCAGGACAGTTGAGTTGACAAAAACTAGAAAGTGAAGCTGAGGGAGAAAGAGACAGACAGAAACCTGCCAAGGTCTTTGAGCTTTGAGCTGATAATAGCTGAGGATCCTAAGCAGGGGGTGTACAGTGTCAGCAACAATCTGCAGCCAAACATAGTTATCAAAGGCACATGATACTTAGTGATGTCAAACCTATTTAGTGAAAAACATGGTTAGAAAATACAGCTTTCTGCATTTGCTTTTTTGCCACACTATAAATTAGAAGACCAGCACTGTCACACCCATCACATACAGGTGCCTCAGTTAACTCTGAATATAGGGAAAACCACTAACCTGGTTTACCAGCACCTCTACAACTCACTGGCAACCATGCTAAACCATTTTATTGATACAGAAAGGAGTAGAAGGTGGACGTAGTACTGGTTAGAAAATGTGTTTTTTTACTGGACTGGACTTAAATCCAAACTGACTAAACTGGTAAATTTGAGTTTTTTATAGACCAACACACTTCTATGTAATTATGTGTTCTCTATAAAACATATGTAGTGGCTACTTAATGCTGTGATGACATTTTTGATTAACATAAATGTTCGCCATTGCTTGAGGGCAAATGCGTTGAAGTGTTTGCAATCGATACCTCCAACAAATCCAAGGAAAATAGCGATCTGCATAAATGCAGCTTGGGAAACAAATAAAACGTGTGATGCACCAAGAGCGATCAAGGTTTGAATTATTAAAACTGACTAAAACTGCCAGTTGTGATCAACCCGAATCGCTGCTGTTGAAAAGCTGCATCTTTGCTGTTAAGTGCAATGACCATGATTTCTGTGGCAACAGATCTGTCACAAACGGTGTGTTTCAATCAGCACGGTGTAATTACGTGATAGACACATTTGTCCTCCCACAGACTCGGGACATGTGGCGCTCTGAACTCTCTCCTAGCAACTCCTGACCACTTAGGGCACCTGGAGTTCATTTTTGTGGAGATGATAGTGGTTAGGAATGCGGATAAACTGCTCTCACTTTCAGTCCTAAAAGTAGCCCCAGAAATGAGCTGCTCTGAAAACTGTTTGCCACTTAGAAGTGTTTTCCTCTGACGTGTCTCTGATATATATGAGCCCAGGTCTCAGAGATGGAGGCATACGCAAAACGTAAAATCCAGCTTTTACTACAAATCTACTTTACATCCCAATTATGCAAAGAGGTTTCTTAGGGTTCCTAATTTGTAAAGTAGTTCCCACCAAAACCATGTCCAGTTTGTTCTAGTGCCACAAAAACGTCTTAGTGTAGTATAGTGTTGGAGCATAATTCCATTATTTATTTATATATTTTTTAAAATCATTTACTACAAATTATGGTCTGTGTTGTCTTTTGCGTACTCGCTTTGAAGTTTAGGCCAACATAAAAGCACTAATTCAAACCTTAATGGTTTTTATTCCGACAATTTCTTTAAGGCAACTTAAACATGTCTAAGTTTGCCATTTGTCTCCATTAGAGGTAAGTGTATTATCTTTGAAAGGCATAAACAAGCTTGAAACTGCTGATGTTGCATTTCTAAACTCTGGTCATTCCTCTGTAATTTAGCAGAGGTTATGTAAATATTGCTCATATTTGAAAGTGTAAGTGTGGACAAAGCTTGTAAATTGATGAATATGAGTATTAAATGTGACTTTGTAATGTATCAAAACATTTATACCACTCAAGAAATGTGTTTTTGGTCTTGTTATTTATTAAATAAAGAAAAATGATTGCAGTGTTGCTGCATAATTTTTTCTTCTTAATCACAGTTTAAAGACCGTGTGCACACAAAAGTGACGGTGTTGCCAGATGTTTTTTTTCTCCGTGTTTCACTATCATCTCTGCTAGTTGAGTTGTATCGAAGTTGATGTAGATACAAACTTGTCAAATATAAAAACATGCAAGAAATAATACAACAGTTTTCAAACCGTACATCTCCTTGCTGTCAGTTTTCAGCCCAGCGTGCTGTGGCAGCCAGTCATAGACTCGCTAATGATGCAAGTTTGGGCTCAGAAAAACAGACTGACAGCATGTATTCACTCACATAAACACACACACACACACAATGTAGTCAAAACTCTGCACTTACACTGAAACCAATGTGTGCATGCAAGAACACACACAAACAAACAGCATCCCTTAAAAAAGCTTGTGGTGATGCTTACAGCATTTCCAGTCTGGTGGAGAATATTAGATAAGTATCCATGCCGCTGTGTGTGCGCACGTTACAAACAGAGGTTGTACTGTTTGTACAAAGTCCAGGTGTCAAACCAAAGGACAATCCTTTAGTTTAGACCAAATTTCCTGGAGCTACACAAACACACGGATGCACAGCGCAGCAGCTGCTCTTATTTATCATAAAGAAAGCTAAACTGCTCAGCATCCCTGTGTTTTGCTTGAAGCCAGACAAATAACGCTCCACTAGCAGCATCTCTAACATTATGCAGCATTATGGTGCCTGTTTATCCTTTTTTTTCTACAGTCTAAATTAGGAAGCTTTGTAGAGCACAATGCAGAGAATGTGGCTGGGATATTGGTAAAAAGATACGTCAAGTTATAGTGTCATGCATGAGCTCACATTGTCAGAGTTGCAGGGCCTGCTTAACATTTTACTGGTATAACTGTATTGAAATTTTCTCCAGTCTCTGAAAATATAGCTGAGGAAGCAGACTTTGAGGGAACACTGAGAGTACTGCGGTTCCACTCAATAAAGCTCTGCAATAGATTTCTATAGAGAACATAGTTTCTAACAAAACCTAACTGCCAAATGAAAAACTAATGAAATAAACAAGGAGGTCATGTGTAACAATTAATGTGTATATATGAGTGTATAAGTGAGACTTACTGGGTTATTCTTGAATTATTCAGTGAAATGTATCAAAAGACTGTATAATTTGTGTTTGTATTATTTGTACAGCACCCAAAGTGACACCTTTAAGTTCACAGCTTGGAACACAAGAGAGTGGGTTTTCAATGTGTGGTAACATCCATGCGTAAATTCACATCAAAAACATCAAAATAAATTCTGGGAAAGGTTTAGATGCCACAACCTCCAGAATTAAATGTTCCATCAAGTTAACATGTTGTTTAGTCACTGCAGTCCTGATCTTATTTCAGGTGTAAACAGTGTCACTTCATATTACAGCAGACAGTGATGGATGGAGGCCCAATATGGAACCCAAAAGCAACTTGGCATAATTTGTTGCTGGTAAATACACTGAGAAAACAGAACTCTTATATAAAGAGAAGAGAAGGGAGAATTTGAGCTTGCTTTAAGTGAAATATGTCTAAAAATATTAGATCTTTGGTAACAGTCAGATTTCCCTGCGGTATTATTTCCTATAGATCAGTTTCTAAACAAAAAAGTAGGATCTCCCCAGGCCTACTGTTAATGATGAATGTGTGCACATACAACTTTATAGAACAAAAGTGAAATTGGCAAACAATCCCTGCACATCTATGAGTCATCCTGAGGCCTGTCCTGCATTGATGTAAAAGTACACAGCATTAAAGCCAGTCATGCTTTAAGCATTTTGATCAATGGTTTACATCAGACATATCACATCAGTGAAACTTCTAAAAAATAAGCTGAATAAAACATGTCACACACAAGCAATTAAAAACGCAAATAAAGCCTTTATTGTTACACCTGTCTTTGTTTCTCTAAGAAAATAGGTAAAAGAAATTAAGAACCTTTGGTGCATCACACTAACATTACAGCCAATGGGCTGGTACACATTGGTACATTTCGCAATTGTACTCTTTACCAGTAGGTACAGATTTTGACCTGCCTGCTGAATGTGTGTTTATTATGGACACGTTAAAAACAAACCTGACTACTGATTCCTTTTGGACGTAGAGCCTTCTGTCCTTGGTAAAAAGGCAGCTTTAAATGTCTGGTGTAAATTTCCCACTGCCATGTTAAAGTCGTTCAGACTGTATGTGCTGCCATGCCATGTACTGGTGCTGAGAACTCTCTCACTCAATCTCTGTTGATTTATACATCCATGTCATTGATAGACTGACACCATGTTTCGAGCGACAGCTGCACCAGTAACGTTTCTCTGTCTGAAGGCAGCGGGGCACAAGTGTGCTGGGTGATTACACATGACTATGCACCGTGTTTACCTCAGTTAAATCAGGTACAAAAATATTGCTACAAGATAAAGGCCTTTATAACCTTTATACTTGTGTTTCCTTCTTGTTGGGGAGTTGTCTTTGACTCGTTAATTCTGACTTTATTTCCAGATTACTTGGCAATTTAGCAGTGATCTATGTCTAATTTTTGAAACTGTTTCCAGTGCAAAGACGGCTTTAGAATGTTATTTTCGCAATAGGATGTTAAGAATTGTAAAGCCTAAACAGCTTCAACCATTTATTTATGTCCTTTACCATTATGTCATCATGTTGGTAGTGGAATGATCACTTACTCCCCCCCGCCCCCCAACAACTATGACACACTGTTGCAGTCAAGTGAAGTGTCAGTGGCTATGGATTGGGTGGTAATCATCCCAGACAGTAAGAGAAGAGATCATATAAATTAAGAGTCAAGGGAAATTAACTTAAACACACACACGTTAAGCCTAATACAAACTCATACTGTGACTGACTCATTGTCACAAGTTTACTCCTTCCAGATTAGGGTTACATTTTAATACGTTTAATGAGTTACATACCTGGCCAAACATGACTGCACTCTACCAGGTTAGTGGTGGTAACAGAAGACTGATGGACATTGTTTAACACTGAATCGTTTTAATAAACTGTAAAAGATTCTAACTCGTGTTAAGCTCTCTCTTTTCCTTTGTCTCTCACAGGTTCACTCATGTGTGCTATGCTGGGAAAGACTTGATAGTGTCTCTTCTATTATTGAATAAATAAAGCCCAACCTCTAATGTAATAACACATACACGCAGTGGTATGGAATGCTTCCAGGAAGTGTTGAAGGGCTTTTAAATGAACCAGTATTAGCAGTCTAAATACATTTCTTATAGTTTGTCTTCCAGCTGTCACCACCCCACTGTGCTCATTTAAAACACCAAAACTGTCCTCTAATGCACAATGTTTTAAGTACACCAAAGAAAACACACTGAATATACAGCAACCCACAATTTCAATTGATGGGTTGTTGATCAAAAACTATTGATAAAAAAAGATTAGCTGCGCCGAATTCAACAACAGCAACAACAACATTATTCTGCTGGAGTTGTAATTTTATTTTCAATTTTTTTTAAGGAACTTGTGCCAGATGGATTTTCCTCCTGAAGTTTGAAATGGAGTGCAGCTTGGACATTAAAAGATTCTCCAGCCACAGCTGTCACCGGCAAAGAGGCATTAAAAGGACTAAATGATCAGGAGGTCACCATGTTAACCTGTTTAACAAGACAACAGGGGTAGGTCAGATTAGATTAAGTTTATGACTTATCAAATTGCAAACCTTTTGGTCACAAGCTCGTCTAACCTTTGCAGAAGCCACTGCTTTTATTGAGTGAAAAAATTACTCTGCATATGACTTGAGAAAAACAAACGAACAAACACAGAAATCTAGGATAAATTTGTATTCTATAATTCTAGCAGGAGGCTGAGTGGAAGAGAGAGTGGTGACTGAGTTGGTGCTCGAAGGAAGTGCTATGGATGGCGGAAGCACACAAAATGTAATGTAAGGAAGGTCAATGTCTGGCCATGTTTTCAGCAGCCATTCAGTGGTGCAGCGTGGAATTAATAGAGTGATGTCTCTGAGAGGTCAGTGTGAGCACATCCCTACCTGGCTGCAATAATGAGAAGATGTGGAGCCCCTGCAGACCATCTTTGAAGATGAGAAGAAGTTTGCACTCTTTTTATGAAGAGTTGAGTCTTCAAAGGATCTCTTATGAAAATATATGATTGGTAGAGAGAACTCTCATACCTGACAGATCTCACTTTCATTTGTTGCATAAGTAGCTCTTAAAATGTTCTAAACTTTGTTTTTTTAAATATTGTTTACAGCTCTCAGTTCAACCTTTCTAGGACATGAAAAAACAAAGTTATTGATTTGCATATATTTTTCAGTTGACATAAAAGATCTGTAAACCTTAAAATAATAGAAACAGGACTGTCTGCCAATGCTTAATATATAAACTGAATGTTATCTCAAGTATTTTCACCTCAAAACTGCATCTAAATAGAAGTAGCAGCGAGGAATAAGACAATCATCAACTATATTTTGTTTGTCTAGATGAAGATACAGACTGGGACTTCCTGCACCCAAGCCATTAAAAATAGATGCCACAAACTGACTGAGACTGACAGAAGAGGGAGGCTTTGACAAAGACTCATTTAAGCGCTGCAGCACAATGGAGTGACTGGAGCACCGACTCCCACATCAGCAGCCCAAACCACAAGACAGGCCAGGCTCTAATCGCAAACATTTATTCAGATCAGACAACTCCACTGGATGCCTCTGAGGAGCATCTCGGAGAGATATAAAAAGAATCTGGAAGGAGGAAGAAAGAAAGAGACCAATCAAGTAATAGAGGGAGAAGGGAAGGCCAGAGAAACACAGATAGAAATGGAGTCAGACCCAACAAGAAACAAAGAGACAACACTAAGACACTTCAATTCCGAGGGAGTGATTGCTCTTTTGTTAGTCTGTGTTTAGAGGCAGTGACTCCAGTTCCCTTAGTGATTACACAAAGTAAAGAGGAGAAAGAGAAAAGCATAAAAAAAAAGACTAGTTGAAGGAATTAAGTCTCCCAACTCAACAGACTCAATAGAGCAGCCAAGACTGAGAGGGACTAATGAGATGAGAATACAAATGGATATAAAGCATATTTACACCAAACAAAGCCTGATAAAACCCTGAGCAGAAAACAAATTCCCAACCATCCGGGTATCTTTGTCTATTATTTATTAAATGTGAGAGAGTCAGCGGGGAGAACATTGCCGCAGAGTTTGGAAACAAATCAACACAGTGTCATTGCAATTAGAGCATAACTCGCATATTGCGTTGTAGGCTGGAATCTGGGTAAAACACAGCTTCCTTTAGGTCTTTGAGTGAAAAACTGGCAATAAGTAATGTAAGTGTTAACTTTTGTTTTCTAGGCTACTTCTGTGCTACTCTAAGAAAAAAAAAGAATGAAGACAACAGATCAATGCTGTAAGAGATGGAATCCAAAAGATTAAGAGAGGAAATGAAAACCGAGTGAGCGTGCTGAGGGCTTCTCTGATTCACAGTTATCAAGTAACAGTGAGTATGCACATTAACAAGCATCTTTATTCTGTGATGTAAATGTGCTTCTAATTTGATTGGAGATCTGTTTATTTTTATCACATTAATCAGACACACACTAAAGAGCCACAATTACTTTAACAAAGTCACAAGGACTGTAATTGCCAGTGACAAAATAAAAATGATAAACGCCACATGCTGTTTGTCATATTTGCATTTTAAATAATCTTATCGATAAAACTTATCTAGGTTTTAACAGAACTCCTTGCCCACACAGCTAGACTAAAAGGCAGGCACCATATAATGATGGGGGGGGGGTCACATCTAATTCTCTGTATTTCTCTAACTCACTCCATCCCTTCCACACTCTATATTTATACACATCTTACTCAAACACCCTCAGGTAAAACCCATATTTTCACATTTTGAGGTTTGCAGTTACATGATAAGCTTATTCTACCCGGTAATGAATCATGGAAGCACCAGGAGAATCCGGCTGTAATAATAAGCTGTTAGTACACAGTGGACCAATTCACTTCACTTAAGACTCAGACCTCTACTTGAGGGTAAAGCGTGAGTCAAAGATTGAATAACTGTGTGTATTTTATGTGGGTGCACATGTACAGTTATTGTCAGCATCTTCACATAGTGGACATAAACAGTGTCCATAATCTTTCCTAAATTTTAATATATTAACATTATCATTTAAAAGTTAGGAAGCTAAACACATGGAACAGATTTCTATAAAGAGCAATTCTTTATAGAACTTTCATTGCTTTCATCTTTCTCGCTCTCTGGCTCACACACACACACACACTTTTTGATTCAGTGATTCCAACACTTTACTTTCACAAATCCTTTTTTTATGTAATGCATACTGTTGAACTGTAACGGCAATGGACTCCAACAGCCTCAGAAGTGATCACACCAGAGCGCTCTTTACCAGAGACAAAGCATTGCCAGGGTACAGTGGCACGTTAGCTCGTTACACCAGTTCAGTTATTATTATGTTTGCGTGTGCACGCGCGTGTGTGTAGGTGTGTGCGTGTAATGCAGAGGTAGTTACAGCAGCTCTTATGTAAGGAGAAAGCTTGACCGTTCCTGCAGTCATAGCCTAATAATGTAACAAAGAAATGTCACTCCAAATTTAGCTTGAATTGTTCACATAAAGAAAGGGAAAAAAGAGGGAGAGGGGACGGTTGTGCTGTGTGGGAAGCAGGTCATACATGTTTGTGTGAGAAAATTACAGGATGTTTTGTGTGTGTGTGTGTGTGTGTTGTTTTGTAGGGTGTACTGGTTTACCAGGGACCACCCACAGCTGTCACAGTAGGGGTTTCCAGGGACAAGTGACCCCAGGCATTGTTAGTCTAGTTAGATAATGAACTGCAGCTAATCTGTTAATGTCATAACACACACTGTGTCTGCATAGAAACACTGAGTGTGTTTACACGCACTTAAGTAACCAGGTTACAGTCAGCTTTCTTGGGAAAGCTGGTTTCCGAGATTGGGGTAGGGAAACCTGGTTTTTCCAGGTAGATTTGTGTCTGAGATCTCCGATTTCTCTGCCATGTATACTAACCAGGTTTCCTGTGCATGTAAACACTGTTCCCCTATTACCAGAGAAAGCTGATATCTCTGAAAATACCGATTACTTAAGTGCATTTTAACACAGTCACTGAGAGGCAATGTTGTTTTGTGGGGAGGCTGTAGCTCAGTTGGCAAGGCAGTTGTCCATGGACCACAGGGTCAGTGGTTCCATCCCCAATACCAGCTATATGTCAAAGTGTCTCTTGGCAAGACACTGAACCCCTCCCAACAGCTCTTTCCCATCCCTAGCTGTCCAGTGCCGATCCAAGCCTGGTTGAAATTGGGGAGGGTTTTGTCAGGAACGGCATCCAGTGTAAAAACTGTGCCACATCAGCATGCGCTATGGCAACCCTGAACTCACGGGATAAGCCGAAAGGACAAAAACAAAAACAAAAACAAAAAAATGATGATGTAAACTGGCAGAAAACTGCTGATTCTACCCTTACTGTGAATACCTGGAGGACTGATGACCAAGCCAGCCTCAGAAAGCCAGGGAGGAAGAAATACTTTCCTGTTCCACTCCGTACATTCTTTATATTGAGCAGATGACAAGAATTTGGGAGTTAAGGTTTTTTCACAGAACAATATTGGAAAAAGATCAACTCAATCTTCTTTGTCTGAACAGACAAAAAGACCTAACTGCTTGTAGGAGTAAAATGCTGCACTGCTGCTACCAAGCAGTAAACTGTACAAGCGTTTAAACCAGAGCACACTACAACAACAAGCCAGGTCAGATTTACACACTCCAGAGACGGTTTCAAAAAGCTCTGCTTGTGGAGAAGCAAAGGCCCTTCAGTCTGGATGGAAAACCAAAATGGAGAGAGAAACATGTGGTTACAGATTTACCTGGCTTAATGTGTTTATCTGAGAATGGTCAAATGACAAAGAAAGAGAAAGATTAGAAAAAGTCTTTTAAAAACACCTTCACCCATCTGTTTTCAGTGAAAAGATTCTATGCAAGTCTTTTTCACCTCGTCAGCCCAACAGCATCATGGGAGTTAAGATCCGCAGGGAAACTTTTACGGGTTTAATCCATCATCCTTCAGTGGGGAATTAGATAATCCCACAAATGAATGGCTGGTTACCCTTGCAGTGTACTAGTCAATATTGTCACAAGGTGACCTTTTTATTGATCGGTGATCGGTATTGATCTAGGGGGGAGTGATTACTGTATATGCCTGCGTTCAGATTTAGAGGAAAATGATCCCTTTACATACAGAGGCTTTATTAATGACTGCTTAAAAATCAAGTAGGTTTTGGTTCAAATGTTCTCCTGTGAACTTCACCCTCAAAAGAAATAAGCCTTTGTCCATTTGCTGCCTGGCTGAATCCAAGGATAAGAAGTAAATTTAAACAAGCGAAGAGAGGAAAGTAAAACCCTTCTGAAACTTTATTTCAACCAAATTTTAGGCACAGCAGGGTGGTGATGAGGGCAAATGTGGATTCTGACAACACTAATTGATCACTTCTACAGTTTAAGTGCCAACCGTGAATATGCCCAGCATCCGAACTGACTCACCAAGAGTAAATTATGCTTCCAAGAAAAAGTGAAAAAGTTTGTCAGTTTTAACAAGGAAATCTATCGTCAGTTGTCCAAAAGTGATCAATTCATCCACTTCCCTATATACCCTTCTGAGGCAATTACATTTCACAGCAATAGTTTTGTCTGAAAATTGCAAAACTGATAAGATAATAGTAATAGTGGTAAAAAAAAAAAGCAAATACCTCAAAATGATCCCAAGAGAACTGTCACATCCACAGTCTCACTCTGAAGTGATTAATTTGATTGTTTTGAATTCACCTGCATTTAAAGCCGCAAAGAGTTAACAACGTTCTTATTGAGGCAATGTTATAACAGGAAATACCAAAGTAAAAGCTAATGACAGCAAACATACAGGCTAGTGTAAGTGTTTATTAATCAGCTAAATGTCTCATCATTTTCTGTTTTGTCTTTAAAGCAAAAGAATGAATAGCAAACAAATGTTGATTATAGAAAATGCTCAGAATGCAAAACCTTATTACTATCAAATGTGACAAAGCATCAAATCTTTACACTTAGCAAATTTGAACTGGGAAATGTTTTCTGAATGCACAGTTAATCAACAATCGCTTTTCTGTGGTTAAAATTTTGAGTTGCACTGATCTAACTAGACACTGTGTCTTGCACTTCTCACCACCACACAACCCTTATTTAGTCTGATGCAGTATGGGCTGCCCTCGATCATTAACAGTCTACACCAGAGTATTTCCATATAAATCTAGCATTAGTGACACTATGTTGCACAGCAGCAGCCCACCTACCGTGGATCCATTAGCATTTGGAAAAGTCTGAACCAACAGAGAGCATGCACTGAGATGGAGTTCATTACAAAACTTTGCAAGGACAGAATCACAGCTTCTACTAGAAGAAAAATAAGAACTCTGCTGCATTTAGCCCAGGTGCCAGATTGTGCCAGGGTGAAATTGTATTGCAGGAGGAGGGTGATGAAGAAGTCTCTGCCAGAAAGACAAAAGCTACATTTTTTTCATCCCAAGAAACAAGTTATCTTTACAGTCTGTCTTATTATTGTGCTACATATGGAGACATATTGTTCGGTCCAAACCCCTAATGAGAAGTCACGCACAAGCTTCAGAGCTGATATAAATCAAGGCCAAGTCGGGCTCCTGCCTACCTCCGGGTAACAAATTTGGATTATTTATTTTTTATAAAGGCTTCTTTGCATGTTGTATACATGTTTCTCTTCCCTGCTGACTGCAAGTTTGGACAATCTGAAGAAACCCTCTGATTGTCCGATCACAACATTAAAGCCTAAACTGAAACAACCCCTTTAACTACTTCAAGACCCCTGGATTTTCCACCTTTCTGCTTGTTTACATTGTTCAGGGATCAACTGAAAGACAAAAGCAAGAGGCAAAGTGAATGTACTCAGCCAAGTGCACCGACAAGGTTACCGAAAGGTCTAGTATCAATTCCATTAAGAGGTCTATTAAGCTACACAACCCTGGTCCCTGACTTCCTAGTGTGAATGAAGCAAAGAGAGCCAGGAGCCAGTACTAAAGATAAATCCCCTGAATCCTTCGCAGGTCTGTCTGACCTAGTTTTCAATTTAAGCTACAGATTCTTATCCGCAGCAGAGAAAGTAAATTCTCACCTGAGCCATTTTATTTAATAGTAGGCAATGTTTACTCAAACACAACCTAAGGACATTAGATGCAGTGCCCAGTGGAATCCAGACTGCCTGCTGCATCATTTATAAGGCACTTAAAATATTTTCCAAAATGTGTTCTTGTCCTACTTCTTGTCCTAACTCTTTGAGTTATATGATTTTGAAAGAAAGTCCTGATAGTCTTTTTAAAGCAGCAGTTCGACACCATATTGAACCTAAAAGCCAACGAACAAGGAAGACTGAGCTATGCTAAAAGAAAAACTTTCTGAGCAGGCTGCTTCTCACCTGTACTGAGCCTGGAAGTGCTCCTGGACAAAACTGTGTCGACCTCGCGACTGATGCGTGCTGGCTGAACTAGGACTGGAAGGATTCTCCACTGAGCTGAGTCCCTGCAGACAAGACAAGGAGACAAAGGTTTCAGTAAACATAAGATACATTATTTCCACAATAAAAATAATGATAATCCTTATTCCATTTGCATAAATTGAAGAAAAAACTTAACAAAAAGAATCTGCAATAATGAACAGTGTACCTGCAGAATATAGCACTGTGAATTATCATTTACAATAACAAAAATGTACTTCTCCACTGAGCTACACATAGCAAAGAAATTTTACACTTTGCCATTTGTGCAACAGGTGTGAATAAATCAAAAGATCATAAAATTAAACAGCAAAAAGGTTGAAGTTGATCCGTCTGTGAGAGAAGGACCATTTAAATGAGTCTCAGAAATATTTGGGATGTCAAGGTCCTCAGTGATACACTGATGTCTGCTGAATACCCTGCATGCTGTGTTTGACTCAGCAGGAAGGCAATAAGACTTCAAAGATGATTTTAGGCATAAAAGAATGTCAATGAATTAAAATGGTCAGTTATAAATCTGAAAAACATCCAAAAAGATCACTGAATTATTGCATAATAAAAGTTATTGTTTGTTAGATGTAAACATTTCAGCTGTTTGCAGTGAACACATCAAACCAGAACAACTTAAATGGCTCAGTACAACTTTTGTTACAATTGTTTTCTCCAAAGTCAACACAAAAATGCAACTTTGAACAAATACTGAAGTCTCAAATTAGTCAACTCCTTTATGAAAAGCATCTTCAGTACTTATTAGAGCTGCATTTTGCTGTTATGACCTGCTGCAAAGCTGATGCAGAGCCATACATCACTTTGTGGTAGTGTTCCTGAGGAATCTGAGCCCATTCCTCATGGGCAATGACCTCCAATTTTCTTAGATACTTGGGTTTGTGTGCTGCAACCAGCTTCTTCAAATCCCCTCAGAGAAGCCTTGTCAGACTTTAAGGTCTGCTTGGGATCATGATCCTGTGATGCACATACTATCTTGCCTTGATGCAGGTCTTTTGCAGTCACTCAAGTGTTTTTCTCCACCTGCCTCCTCAGAAATCTCGGTGCAGGCCTTGATGGCTTCATTTTTCTAACCCGTCCATGTAGCCACTTTATGAACACTGCTTCGTGACTCTGTCTCTGGGAACATTCACTGCCGTGATCTCTTGACTTAACTTATTTGACGATGCTTTAGACTTGTCAAATTCTTTAAACGTCCAGTGAAACATGACAGCATGACAACATTAGGTATTTAATATTTTTATCCCAAACACACCCGCACATACTGCAAATCCAGCCTCTGCTTTATACTGTACACATTTTCATCCAGGAAGAGCGATTCCTCCTCTTTTGTTCCCTCTAAAGCTCATGATTATTAAAAAAACATTGTTCCACCACAGATAAACTGATTTCTAGCAGTTACAAAGACCCTATAACCTAAACCTTTTCTATTTCTTTTGGCACCAATTATCAGCATTGGCTGTAAATCATGCGCTGAACAGGCAAGAGAAGCACTACTCTAAATGGCATTTGAAAGGTACATATCATTTAGCTGAGCTAGTTTCTGGGTTCTAATGTGGGGATTACCGACTTGATGGCATGGCTTCCTGGGACCCTTGATGGAACCCAGCAATCATTAATGAAATCTTTCACCTCTGCTTTTCCTGCTCTGACAAAACGTCTGCAGTACAGGGTCTATTACTCTGCAAACACACACAAGACCTAAAGTCAGGTTGAAAAGCGTTGAGGCTATGTTTGGAATTCTACTAAACCCTCTCTCCTATATGGAATGTAGTCAATATTACTGTTAATAATTACACCTGTACTTTTCATGCCACAATATCTGCTAAGAAAATCGTTTGGGATGGGTTATCAGTTACTGTGAATTCACTGGAATCGCAGCTATAGTCGTCATATTCTATTTTGCAACAAAAATAGTGAACTAACAGTAATCTACTAATCAGGGAGGAAAACTGGCAGTTTAGAAGAGCTTAGTGGTAACAAGACAAGGATTACCTTCAACAATTCATTCTGTTCTTTCATTAATTTAATTCACACTGTTACATTTGTATAAAGGGATACATCCGATAAAGGGTTTATTACGGGAACCGAAACATTAACGTAACATCACTCCACGGGAAAGGGCAAGCCTAAGCAGTAGGTAAAGTAGAGCAGTAGCCAAATTACAAATACAATGGAAGCCATAAGAAAATATTAACAGCCAGAAGTTAAGGAGTTGAACACACTGGTGTAAACATGTGGCCAAAGTAATGTGAGCTATGAAAAAGGCATAAATAAGTAAACGTGAGGGTACTACATGACCTGAAGTGAGATAGACAAAGGTAATCCTCAGTGCAACAACTTAAAGCAATACAGAACCTGAAGACCCAAGTGACTAAAAGTCCATATAGCATGAGCTCTGACAACAGTTCTACCAAGACTGAAGGGGGGTGAGGGCTCTTTATAATCTGCCCTGATTGCTTAGCAGCTGCAGCTGAGCATGAGCTTGGCTGGTAGCAAAAGAGGGGAAGAAACCAAAGTGAGGCTGGGGGCTTGGGCATCCTGGGTGTGTGACCAGCCACATGACTGAATAACTGAATGGGCCTGATGGGGGTGAGAGCTGTCATATTCGGTGAGTGTATATATTTTTGGTTTGAAATTAGAGAGCTCAGTTAAAAGGTGCAAAATGACACATGACAAACATGAAAAAAACACAAAAAAACACATGAAAAACATGAGACACTGTCAAAAACAGACACAAACAGGCAATTGTGTTGTTCTGTGTATCTGTCAGTCTGATGTCTTATCTAAGAGGGATGGGGGTTCCTTTGACATGTGGAACCCATTTTCTTTAAGTGCGTCTGGGTTTTCAAATCATTCAAGTGGAAAAAGATGTTAATCTGTCTGCAAACCTTTAAATCATCAATATAAGCAGAATAGTGAAACTTAAAACGTGGAGAATCCTGGAACTATGTTCAGGATGAGATTAAAAACTCTGACTTCTGAGTTAAGTGTTTGACACATATGAATTAGAAAATATCATATTTAGGTTCAAATCCTTGTGTCTGGACAAAACATTAAGCAGCAAAACACTCTGGAGCCTCCTCCTCAGGGGAAATGAAACCTTCTGTGCTGGTCTCACATTGTGTCTTAAGAAATAATGACAATCAAACTTTGATGAGGATTTTCTTTTGTTCATACAAAATCCAATCACTGCTGCATAAACTTTGAACAATGAGCTACTTTTTGGCATCTCTAAAAACTTCTCCAAGGCTTGCTCTATCCAGAATATATAATGAGGAAAGGCAGAAAGGCAAATAAGCATCTATGGCTTTTATTTTTTATAAACTCCACCACAAACCATTTTCAGACTGTCTAGCTTTTTCTTTAATGTTTGTCTCTACTAACTTGATAAAGACGTAATATAAAAGCTTATTATCCTTTAAATCACTCCAAAATGTAAGAGTAATTCTATCTTTTTAATACTGGTTACCAGGGGAAACCACAAAACAAGATTTCCAATTAGTGCTGCTGTGTCTATACGCATCATCATGGAGAGCAAAAAAATAATAATAATAATAATTATAATAAAAAAAATATAGATCAGCTGCTGTTTGTTAGGGATTAGTACTTCCACATGCTCTACAACAGTCATCTGTGTCAGTAATTAATGTTAAAAATTATGCACAGGCACACTGACCCGGCATGATGCTATGTGCGCATTTAAATAAACCCCATTTAGAGATAACAAGCAGACCAAAGGTGAAACATAGGTGACAAAATAGGAGCTGCCCAAGACTTTGAGCAGATGGACTGTCAGAGGTACAGAGATTGGAAAGAAGTCCAATGGCACCTGGGGGCTTTCCAATGCAGCATGGGCCTATTAGAAGTTTACTTTATATTATAGGATCTGAAAACATGTTCTGCCTAAGACACTGTAACTGGTCGGTCCTGAAGAAGCACATAAAATACCGTTTGTGTGGAGAATGTGTCTGCAGCACTGCTGCCAGTGCTGTTCAACAACTCTGGGTAATTTCAATTGCTATAACTTCACCTCTCCACCTTAGGACAAGCTTTGAAACACATAGGAAAAATATTTCCAGCCATTCTGTGTGGAGTTTCCATGTTCTCCCTGTGCTTACATTTCCTCTGGGTATTCCAGTTTGTCCCCACAGTCCAAACGCATGCATGTTAACTTGTTACTCTTAATTGCCTGTAGGTGTGAATGTGAGTGGGAATGGATGGATGGAGGGTACAGTTTACTTAGTGATAAGCATTGCGAATCCTTCTTTGTATATACACAGTGGAGAAAAAAGGCAGCTATTTATGATGACAATTTAGGTGCCGTTAATACTAATGGTAACTTTACAACATGATGTAGAATCCAAGTATGAGACAAAAAATGCTTTGAATTGTCAGCCTCTTTGAGTTTTCCACCCCACACCTAAAAACAGGGAATGCCTAACCAGTGAGTAGTGATGGTAAGGAAACATACAGGAGACATATACTGCAGATACACACACTGGGAAAAAGGCAGTGAAAAAGCACCAAATGTACTGTGTCTCTTTATTTAGCACCCAGGGAATAATGAATACAACCATAATGCTGTTCTAGCATTGCTATCATCTGCCAAAAATAGATGTGGGGGCCGGCTGTGGCAATAACAAATGAATACTAATATTCAGAAGCACTAAGCTGTTCAATTGTCACACTGGGTGTAATCCAAAAATGGTCTGAATGCTAAGAGATCTAGGCCATATTCAACTGCCTCCTGTTGCTTGGGGAGGAAATTACCGACGGCTTCCACATGCCCCTGGCAGTGTAATTGATTTCTAAGATTTACATATCAGCCCTGGTTTCAAGGCTTAATGCACTCTTGCTTAAATAGCTGCATTTGCCTTGTTCGCTCAATGACTCAAGTGTCAAACTGCAGATGAGCTACTTTCAGACAAGGGTAGTAAAGTAATGAGCAGGTACGGGGTGGTGGGGGGGGTGGTGGGGGGGGTGGTGGGGGGGGGGGTGGGGGGGGGGGGGGGGTTATAAAAAGTGAAGTACAGCAAGTCACTGAGGAAAAGTGGAGTATTCAAAAGCTTGAAAGACTTTTTCTTCTTTTTTGAAGTCAGGGAAAGTACATTTTGCTCATTCCTTGGTATTTGCAGTCGAGCCAGTTTCTTCCTAAACTATAGCACAAAGAACTTATATAAAATAGTGTGCATGCCAAAAGCCTGCAAGAGTGTTAGCAATGGGTTGTGGGACTTCCATTCAGTACCTTTTGTGGAAAACAAATGAAACATTTGAGAGTGCCTAAAATAACTTTGGTTCACTGAAGCCTTCTCAGTGCTGCTCTAAAATAAACTGGTTTTTAGTTTTGATAGTGAAGTAATTCCCACAATAGTGAGCACATTTCCAAAGTGTAAAAATGTGTAAGGTCACTTTGGAAAGAACACTATGTTCTCCAACTCTTTGTTCTCTTTGTGTGTTTACTCCTGCTCTGATCGAGGTCACGGGCACATAAAGACACCATGAGCAAAGCTCGGTAACATTGCAACACAGCAGCAGCAAAGTCGCAAGGGCTCATCCAGTAGGTATTGTGTGTCGGCAACAACACCGCACTTTTTCCAAACATTTAAAAATGCACCTGTGCACACACACAAAAAAACCAAAAAACATACATAAATAATTTTTTGAGGTTGAATAATCAAGGTATTTAAAATTGATTATGTGAATAATCGAGATGTAAATCCTGCTGGCAGAACCATGGGAAGACCGCTTCCTCCTGCATAATGAGCACTCAATATTTTTGTCCAGTTGAGTAAAATAAGGCCACACTTCACACTGCTGATACACTATCTCTGCGCTGTATCTGTACTGCGCAGGGAAACAGTGTCTTAACATTACTTCTGCTTCTCTATAATGTCAAAAAATAAAATGGCTCTGATAAATAAATAATATAAAAGTATAATATTTTATTTAAGTATTTAACTGAACTGCAAGGATGCGCAGTCACAATGACTGTACTGTTGAATAACAAGGTCATGCTAGTGCTTTCACCCAGCACAGACCGTGCTCATACAGGAAACAGCAAGCTCACTTGATGGTTTTCCACTGTAACAGTGAACTTCTAGTGTGTTTTCTTGTACAATAAACAGAGTAGAGCTCTTTTTATTGTTAATCACTACCAGTGACTATTGTATTCCAGGGAACTCACCTGCTGGTGATATGTGTGTTTTTAGTGTTAAGTCAGCACCATATACTACCAGCTAAGCTAAAATAAGAGCAGATTGCACTTTCTGGTTGTTTTGAGATTCTGCATACTGCATCACACTCATATTCCCACCCACAGCTTTCATAGGCTGGTGTCTTTTCTCCCTTCCTGTCTGTCCTAACATGCTGCAATGCTGCAGAATATCACGACAGGCAGTATTTGATAAAGCAACCAAGACCCTGTCAACAAATGTCACCCCTAGGCTCTGGAAGAAAATGCAACATTATCAGTATTTTTACAAAAAATATTATGTCTATTAGGGTTCCCATACAGCCCAGGGTGAAACAAGATTAAAATGCCTATTGTAACTGTTAAGAGGCCACAAAGATGTAGAAAAATGACACTACTCTTATTACAGTGTGCCAGTGCATGAGCAGACACGAACATTTGAGTACATATATTAAAGGTTTACACTAATGTGGTTAATATATACTTTGTATTAGTGTGAGCATAGGAGAAATCCCTCTTCCCTGAAAGGAAGAACTTGATACTTGGTTGCGATTACAAGAGACACTTTCCTTTTACAGATGCTTTCCCCTTCTCCCAGACTTGGCTTCTTAGAACCTTCACCCCAGTCTGGGTCTGGATTCTGAGTGATAAGTGAAACATTTCTCCAGAGCAGCCACTTGGACTCTCTTTGGCTCTATGCCCTCTTTGTGAGCTGGCAGAGGCACAGTGTCCCTCCAGAGATGTTCAAACTCCAATCCTTCCAAACACATGTTGTTATAGCAGCCCTGCTGATTCCCCACGGCATACATTCATGTGAGATGTTACTGAGGTGCTCCTCTATGCTGGCGAATGAGTGGGAGTTTGGCTTGCAGCGTGGTTGTAAATTTGAAGGTGTGTGTCAAATGTACAGTATGTGGGGGGCTGTAGATTCAAAGCAAGTAAAAGACTCTGCAAAGACTCTGGTGTGTGGATGGGCTGCAGATTCCAATCTTGGCATTGACAAGTTTCTGCTCTAGAAAAAAAAAAGATGGAATAAGAAACTGCTCATCAGGGCACAGAGTTGTTAAGCAGCTGTGTGTGTTTTCCAGTGGTTGCAGGATAACTGGGTGACATCAAATCACACCGTAAAAATATGCTTTTCACTAAACAGAAAAGCATACACTATCTAGGTGCAAATTTTACTTGACAACTTAAGTTTGATGTTTTATTGTTATTATTACTAGGAAAAACTGTTCTGGAGAACCATTCTGTCATGACGTATACTAAATACACTGTGAGCTGACCCAACCCATCAGTATGTAGTTGTGTATTTTATTTTAATGGAAATGTGACTTTATTTTTCATACTAAGAATAATAATAGACAGAAGAGAGGTGAATAATGACGTTTTAATGATCACTGCTTGAATTCTTTGTAACTACTGTAAAACATGAAAACCAATCCAATCCACTAACATTAATCCTTTATGTTTCTAATGAGTGAGTGTTTATTAACTTGACACACACTTTGCCTGGAGTATCATAAACTGTTTACTTTCACTTGTTTGCTATTTTTTACTCCTATAGGCTGACTTTTAAGCTCAAATAGCTACAGACTGTGTTTTTACTCTGAATTAATATTTTAACACTGACGAATGTCAAACTTTAATGTCAGTGGGCATGTGGAGGTTAATAGCTCTAAACTGAAGGCAAAGTGACCTGCAGACACACCTGTAAAATGACAATAAGGCAGTATTTCTACTGTGTCAGCATGCTGAGGGACCTAAGCTACAGCTAGGGAGAAAAACATGTCTTTACTGAGACTAAAAATAATTTCTGCAAAAACGTACAGTGTCAGACTGAGGAAAGGCGCTGATTCAGTTATCGTCTGAGACCACATTTCTAATCAACTGGCTGGCTCAAGGGGCTTAACACATTCACCTTGGCTGCCAGCGACCTCTTCTGAGTCATCACCGTGGAATACTTGCTCACACAGACATGTACATGCACACACTATACTGTATACAAGCTGAAATGTACCTAAATACACTTGTGCTCCCTTTCTCTTTTACTTTCTCTCTCAACACAGTCACACAGCTACTTCTGAAAAATAATTACAAAATTATCTCAGCACGAGGTTACAAAGAAAGAATGACTGATTGTGGTCATAAAGCTTATCTGTAAAACAATAAAGCCTTTTGAGAGGTAAATGATTGGTTGTGGAGACTTGAAATGCTGTTATGATTCATTGGAATACTAAAGTGTCCAAAGTGCAAATACAGCCAGTGCAACCAGACATGTAATCTCACATAGCCATACCTCTTGTTCAAATGATGAAAGTTGAGAGACATTCTCGTGATAAAACGTAAGAGACAGGTCTCAAAGCTGAGCCAAATCCAGCAGTGACTGTGGTGATTCAGACAGAAAAACACAATTTTTGCCTACTTTACTAAACCCTTAGACATAGCACCTACAGTGTGATGCCACATTTCTGTCCATTCCAAACTGATTTGGTTTTAAAGTTTGCATAACACACAAACACACACACACACAAAGATTAAAATATAGATGAAATCAAAGTTAATTACACTCATGCTTATATTAAATATGCCAATAAAGCCCATCACACCTGAAGTCACGTCTTCAGCAAGAAGAAGCTTATCATCATTTCAACCAGTCAACACTACAAATGCTGAAGCACTGGGAAGAGATAAGTGATGCTTTGTGTTACAATGTACAACACTTGTTTAGTACCATAAATTGGGATGTAAATTCAAATAATTGTGTAATCAATGTTATTATTTAATCTTTGTTTTATGACTTATGTGCACAGTTGCCATGTTTTTAAGCTGGTTTATTTCCATTGCTTGTTTGTGTGTGTGTGTGTATTCAGTAACTTTTTTTGGAACATTTTAGACTATCTGAAATAGCCCACACTTCAGGCTGCCGGTATCAGCTTGATGTTTTCAGTCTCCCGCAGGAAGCGATGACGTCTCCCACTGAGTGTGTGAATTAGTCGAGCCAATGTTGACATAGCTGTTGGCTGCTTCAGGAGAGCACTGTTGTCTTTTAGAGTCTCATATCAGAGCATTTGAACAGAGCCATTTCAATACAGGCCTGGTATTAACAAAAATGTGTGTGTTTTGGCACTTTAGTCAACACAATTTTGGTACACTTACTAATTAAACGGCTTCTAATAACAAGCCAAACTGTGTTAAATGCTTAAAATGTTTTCACAAATGAACAGCGAGGAAGAGGCAGCAAGACTGGAACAAGGTCAATGAGTGGAGACTGAGTAAAAGAGAGCTATACAGATAAGGTATGCAAAAAGGTATACTGATAGGAAGGACAGAAACCAAATGAGAAAGAGGTAGAGAAGTAATTTTGTAAATCACTGAAAGACAAGGAAGGAGTTTAAGACTGTGGAAAAGGGAGGCAGAACAACAGAAAGGTGTTAAGAATCACATTCGTGTCTTATTTCTAATGGGTGGGATGCAATGATCACAAAACTTAAGAATCAAATCATGGGACAAAGTTAAAGCGCACGTGAATAAGGAACCCATGGTTTTCAATAAAAACTAAATGCAATATTTAAATAGAATTCCAAAATATCTTTACAAAAATATCAAATGCTAATTTGATATATTTATGGGATAAATGTATTTATTTATTTATTTAAGTAATATCTTATTCCTTTGTACAAGTGAATAAAAAAGTATACAAAAAGTAAAAAGTAAAATAAAACAAAGTTGACCTTGTAACTTCAAACTCTTTTTTTAAACAGCTGAGGAATTCGGCCAGTCTGTCCGAGAGGAGAGTAGACCTGGAGAACACTGTCTCTTTAGGAACTGAATTAAATGCCAGCCACAGCAACATAGAATCTAGCCATCATGGGAATGTGAGCATAAGTTTGTAGGATTCCTCTTTACTATATTTTGATGAAGAATGTGCAGAGTGTGAAGAGCACAGCAGAGCTGCAGGCGAGCAGGGAGAAGGAGGGATGAACAGAGAGTGGATTGATTTCTAGTCTCATACTACCCCAAGCTTACAGTTGCACAATGTAGCTTTGTAGTCTGTGGATCATGTGCACGCCGAACCACGGGGGGCAATCTGTACAGTTCGGCCATTATCCGTTACACCACTACTAATGGGGCAAATTTGTTTTACTATGGCCTGAAAATGGCACCAGTGGAAAAACTCTTCTATTTGCTACATCAAAAGGGTTCATTTAGACTCAGCTTGTCAGGATCAGCTCTAGGGTTTCTCTCCAATCTGTCAACTTAGAAAGATATAACGCTGAGAAAAGGAGTAAATTCTCACATTCCAAAAGCTGACAGAAGCCAAAGCTTGACATCTTTGCTTTCTAAATAGCTAAATGTTTTTCAGTCAATTAACTACTAATTGAAAGGTTTTCATTGTTTATTCTGTGTAAAACTAATGAGCTGATGAAGCTCTCTGTCACATTTGGCTTACAGCGTGACCAGAAAGCTCCAGTATCATCAGGTTTTAATTATCAGAACAATACAAACAAACCTGTGAAACAGATGCACTGAACGTCAATGTTTAATTTGGTTTCTGTTGGGAAGGGAAAGGAAAAGTTAATGAAGAGAGAGAGGTCGAGGCAGACCGAAACACAGACTGGTTCTGAGTGCAAGCAGCAATCCAGCAGTCCAGAGAAGCGGAGGAGCCAAAGAGATGCTGTCCATGCAGTAAAGCAGCTGACTCACCCCTATTCTTTCAGCTCCGAATGGCTGGCGCTAATTCGGCCTATTCAAAGCTGGATTACTGTAAAAATCACGGTTGACCCCAAACCCCCGTCCTCTGCCCTATTGCTTCGCTCTGCTCCCTTTCCGCCATCACAAGCCCTTCACCACTGTAACATTCTTTCTCCAAAATGTCCGTGGCCAAGGCCCCGCTGTTTTCTCATGACGCAATATTTTTTTATTAAATAGCTGTCAGGATCAAAAGCAAATAGCTTCACTGGTGCCTTGCTCTGATCTTAGGTCTTTCCCTATCTGAAGAGTTGTACCCGCTCTATTTCAAACAGCCTCGGGTACAGCCAGAACTGCCACTCTCTGGTTGTTACTATGGTGATGCCAGCTGGGCCAAAACAAAGAAGAGAAAATAAGCAGCTTCCAATAGGATCCCCTGGCGGAGCTCTGACAACCAAATCTGGCTGGAACCATCTCTCTCTCTTTCACTGTGTGTGTGTGTGTGTGTGTGTGTGTGTGTGTGTGTCTGATCTGAACACTGATAGTGTTTATTTCCAGGCAAATATTGATTTTGAGAAATAAACTGACATGACACATTGAGATGAAGAGGAGAGAATTCATTAGCTTCTAATAAGGAAGGGTCCTGTAAGGCTGTTTGCACTGTCTTTGACAGGAGTTAAGCTTTGAGACGACGCCAGAGCCTCTGGTCCTAACACAATAAAGCAGCATTGTTGATCTGTGCTTAGCATTCTGCGAAAGACATGTTGAGAACTTCCCAAGCGAAATGTGATCGTCATTAGGACTGGTTCAACTTCATAAACTCTCTGAGACGTTACAAAAGGTGCACAGAAAAACAGAACCTAGTTCATAGTTTTTTACACAGTACTGTCAACATTAAGGCTAAACAATATTTTATAATATACTGTACAATATCTTGAAAAAAAAATGTCTTTAAATCATGATGAATTTTTGTCAAATCCCACAACCTCTTCATGTAAACCATAAAAGTGATTTTAAAAAATTACCAGTTATCGAAATATTAATAAAATACTGATGATGAACAACAATACTGGCTTTTTGCTTTAAATGTTGCGATTAAATTAACAAAGATGGAAATGTGATCTCTTTCGGACAAGCACACTTTTTTTGATTACCACTCTAAAGTGCTCTGTCAATTCAACATGGGAGCTGTCACGCATCACACATTAAGCTGCTTTTGCTGTTAAAAAGGCTTTTGGTTTGGGCCACACAAGGTCTGACTCTGTTTTTTAAATCCTTTATCCTTCTGCTAGATCTGCCACACTGGCACATTAAAACTTAAGCTGCAGTAAAACCATGGGGAAATACACAGCAGAGTTCAGCACAAAGCAGATAACAAGCTGATTAATCTAACACTAACAGATCAAATTTCTAAATTTATTAAAATCTCATCATGTGTTTTCTTTCAATTACTTATAATTTGCTTTGAGCAAATAGGCAAAACCACCTTTTCAAATGTTTTTTTTTATCTTTTTATGACACAATGTGAAACTACATGACTTGGAATTTAGTGAGATGTGATCATTGTATTTTCCTTTCGGATCAGGCCACTAACAACAATGAAGAAACAATGAAGAACAGGTGACAGGAACAGGTCCGACTGCATGACAGCCAACCAGTCCGGTTCAGCAAGCCTGCCAGGAAGACACAACCATTTAAGGAAATATGCCTGTAACGGTGGGTGTGGTAAAAGTTACACTGAACAATGAACCTGCAGGATAGACCTTGTTTACCTGAGTACAACCAATACAAAACAAAATTTCTTTTCAGTTTCCCACCAGCACCAACAGGACCAGTTTAAAACCAAACAGTGATCACGCCAAATAAGGCAGATGCTAATGAGTGTGAAAAAGTCCCTCTGAGGTTTTTAGGCTGATTGGTTATTCTCATTGTCTCCCTGTCAGACTTACTTCAAGGTGACAAATTCATAGCCACCAGGTATCTGTATCTCCACATTAATTACTCCCAAAACCACATGTGAGTTATCGTTTCTGAATCCACAGAGCTAATTTCACAATTTTCATCAATTTTACCTCTTAAAAACATTGCTGTGAAAATTTAACAGCCAACAGGGATTTTACCAAAGTAGTTAAATGTAGACTTCAGTTAAAGCAAACAGTGAAAAACTGGTCATCATCTAATAAATTGGACATACACCTGTTAGTGTCTACATACAAAACCAACCAATCTACTGCACAGAGAAGACTGTGTATTGTGTAAGTGTATTGTTTATGTAAATGTATATGCAGTGGCAATCATTTCTGAGAATTTAAGATTGTTCCTAGAATGTACTGCATGGTTGTTTGTGATGTAAAATTCCGTAAAAGAATCATGTTAGAAATGACAAAGGTTAGACTGCATGACAAATGATTCTGGTGGTGTTCTATATTTTTCTTATTTTTCTTATTTTCTTATTAATGTCAAAAAAATTCCACAAAAGAACTGTAACCAACAGTGTAGTGATTCAAGTTTTTTTCTGTGTAGCACCTGACTTCTTCATATGTGCCATCAAGCACCATTGTTGTTTAAAACTCTTAATAACACATTATCAAGCCACATAATTTAACTGGCTGCCACTGTTACAATAAACATGGATATATTATTCTGAGTTACTTCCATGGACTACAGCAAACCTGTGAAATCGGAAAAAAGTCCTCAACCAACATACTATTTACTCCCGTTTAAGGTACTGAAAACTATGCTGCCAATTTGTTTTATAAAACATAAGCCATATATTTGTGACCTGCTTTTAATGTACTGTATCTGAAAATTACTGATTATTATTCTGAGATCACTACTAAATACACACCTTTTTAGCCCACAGAAGTGGAATCTGCTTTCACCTCTTTTATTGCAGTTGTACTAAAAAGCGTATGTGTGGAATTTGCAAATTTCCAAAAAGGAGCTCTTTCTGTAAAGGAGCTCTTCCATTCTGAGCACAGAATGTAAAAGCTGAATTCAACCTCCAATAACTTTCCCTATTCCTCAATTTATCCTAATCTTTCACCACCTCCCTTCCACCCTCTCTACTTTTCTTTCACTTTAATTGTCCCATCTCTCTCTCTTTCTCTCTCAGTATAGACAGAAGTTTATCTTTCAGATGTTCTTGAACTATTTAAAGAAGAACTTGCTTTGAAATATTAATGTATTTAATTAAAATTTTCCTAAGAAATGTCCTGAATATTTTATTCACATAGGAAGATCCATTAAATACTCTTAGATCCTCTTGCAGCGACTGTCCACAAGCAGGTTAGTGGCTGTGTGTGTGTGTGTGTGTGTGTGTGTGTGTGTGTGTGTGTGTGTAGGTGTGTGTGTGTGTGTGTGTGTGTGTGTGTGTGTGTGTGTGTGTGTTTGAATGCCAGCTTAAGTAACTGTACTTTGGTCAAGGGATTGGTTAGATGGAAAAATAGCATGGAAAAATAAGAGTTAATAAAAAAAAACAGGGAAAAAGTTAAGCCATCTCTGTCTCAAACATGCAGATTTTAAAAGCATGTCCGTCACTCTTCCATCTGCTGACATGCACGCCCATAAAGACATGAAAAGGACACGAGTAGGAAATGAAGCAAGTGTGGAGGACAGGAGGTGATCAGTAGTCGGTACTTGCTAGCATCCCCTGAGCATGAATCAATCTCTGGGCTAATGTTTCTGCCACTTATAGTTTCCTCTGTGTCTCTCTCTGTGTGATTGTCTTTGTCCTCTGAGAGGACATATTTAATTTTTCATGACCTCCCGCAGCATGGTATTTCAGTCACAGCATTCCTCTTTGGGGCTTTTCCATGACTCGGGGTGGGGGGGGGGGGTCCCTTCCTCAGATCCCTAAGCTCACAAGGACTGGATACTATAGGTCTACTTCCCTCTGGGTTACTTTGTACCCCGCACAGAAATTTCATGGAAATCTGTGTGTGACTTCTACTCCAGGGCAAAACAGATTTTTAGCAGTCACTGGTGGCTCGTAAAAACGATTTGTTCAACTGGTTGCTCTAAATCAATTAACCCCGGCTTTACAGCCATGACTGTATTTTAAGCTGAACCCAGGAATCCACTGGCAGCATAGTCTCCTAACAATGTCTGTCATATTCATAACAGGTACCTCTGTTACTGGTCTTGAGTAAAAAAAGTGAGAAAGTTTTATCTGTTAGAACAAGCTGTCCACCAAAATCAGATTCAGATTCATAACCAATACTTATATTTTTTAAATATTATTGGTAATTGGCTTAAGCTGTTTTTATTAAAAAACCAACCTCTATGAACCAAACCAACCCAGCGCCAAACATACTAGTAGACAAGCAGACAGAGAGAGATGTAGTTTCATACGTGTCAACAAGGTGATTGGTCAAAACCTCTTTTTGACAGCAGAAATCGATACTGTTGTTTTTGTTTACAGACGTACAACTCCTTTGATAAACGAACTCGTGCTGCAATCTGGCTACAGGTTTGCACTCATTTGTTGGAAGCGTTGTTGTTCAAACATTCAAACCACAGAAGATGCTCGAATACAGACTTTTATGTCCCTGCAGGATCTCACTTCTCACAACCTTTCACACAAAACACCAACTTTACTGTATTACTCTCAAAAATACATACAGCATTATTGTGTCCTCTGACCTTTCTTGCTTCTTTGCTTCCTTCCGTTATTGTATCCTAACAGATGTTTCCCAAGTTAAAGTCACTGAAAAGACAGGAGAAAAAGAGCAGAACTACTATGCTGTAGTGAGTGTTTACCAGTAGATGTCCACTAGCACACTGTAAGACAGCCAATCCTACTTTCTTTCACTTTATATCCTTTGCTTTTGTCTTTCTCTTCTAATTCACTGTAATGGATTTCCAAAGAGAAGAGATGAAGTGACAAGAGAGAAATGCCATATACAAATCAAGGTTAAACAGTGGACGGGTGTCTCAGTTTCAAGCATCAATGCATAGGGATTGTCTATAGCATCAATTCAGAGCTGACACAGAGGAATACTAAAGAGCTGCCAGAGCATCCGCATTCACAGGGCAAAAAATGCAAAGTTAGCAACTTTTTGCATCACAATACACACAGCAACACCAACCCTACCAAAACATCCATGTAATATCTCTGTAGAGGACAAACAGATTTGCAGTGACTGAATGGAGAGGTAGCGTGACAGTGGATGAAAAAACCTACTCAGTCATTCATCCTGCACTAGCTGATAGATCGAAACATTACGTCAGGAAAGAGGCTTAAAAAAAGACACGTGAACAGGGAAAGTGAATTATGAATGAAGCTGTGGCAAGAAAGACAAAGCATATATATCTATCTATATATCTATATAGATATATATATCTTGAAAAATATTTCAAAAAGCTGAGATTTCCATTTTCTCCCACCTCCTGTATAAATCCTATTAGAGTGGTGGGCTTGCACAAGGGGGTTTAGCTGACCCTTCCCACTTTGTCCAGACGCTTCTCTGTGATAAAATATAAAAACCTTCAGAAACACTCCTAGCATTGACGCTATGTGTCTTACAGTAAGTTGTGTAATAAGTGCTGAAAAAAGGGCTGGTGTTGCAAAGACCTTAACAAGTTCACAGAAGCCAGCAGAGCGACGACAAGTTTTATGATATCTTTTCCAAGATCAAACATTTTTCCCATTTCTGCAACAGCAACCCTGTTTGAAAAACACATCAAAAAGAAAGACTTGCCACACAAAAAAAAAACTTCAGGATGTCTCTTTCAAGAACCTTGCTTCCCTCTTTCTGTCAGAAGGAATTTGTGGCATCTCAGAAATGTCACTTCCAGTTAAAATTGGGTTGCTGGCCAAGGTGACGTGGGAGCGTGGCTGAGGCAGGGGTAACTTTGATGTAACTTGAGCAATAGGAGGGGGGCTGGGCAGTGAACGGTGAAGACGACCAGGAAAGTTTCACAACAGAACAACTTCACCTGCATGTGACACAAACACCAGGGGGAGGACAGAGATTGTTTTCTGGTGGTCACTCTTCCCATCTACCCGTCACAGCTAACTTCACTGTAAAAGGGCAGGACTAGTGCACAGTGTGTCATGCCGAAACCGGGAAGAAAGGGTGTTAGGAAATAAACTGAGCATCAGATGTGACATTTTATCCACCACTGGGGAATCCTTATAACATCTTGACAAAAGATTTAAGAGCAGCATATTGATATGTAATACTATTTAAAACACGATTTACTATCAACAATAGAATGTCTGCAGCACTTATGCAACGGCAATAATTTACCTAAAGTTTTGCAGTGATTTAGAAAATCTCTCCCTGTGGGACATAAAACAAAAACAATCAGTCTTTTTCCCAGGCTGTTTTAAACTTTATTATTTTTACATAAAACCAAGGAGGTGGATGTGATATCAGAGCATCAATGCTCCTGTCACAGCTGAGGCACTAGATCAAGGAGCCATCAACTTCTCCCCCGTCACCTGTCAGCTGATTCTTCTTATTCAACGACATCTGCTCTCTGGCCCTCTGGAGAACATGAATCAGAATCGCATGGAGAGCTATCAAACTCACTCTTTCTGCCCCTGTTGATAAGAGGGCTCACTTGCTTTACCGCATCCACTGACCCGATTTCAAAGTCTATGCAGCTGCCTCCAGGGCCAGGAATTTTTCCCTTCCACTCTACACAGTCAGTCCTCCTGGGGCAGAAAGGCCAAATACTATCGACATTTAAAATGGAATAATGCATACATAATGCTTTGGCACTGGTGCTGCCTTGGCAAACCTACTATCCCACAGCCTGTCTATACGGGGAGATGGATGACTTTTTAAACGCACTTACGCTAAATCCCGCTCATGGAGGACCTGAGGCAAAATGTACCACTTCACCATGTACTCACTCATTGAGCACTGGGAAACGTATACCTCTCTTGGAATATGAAATGTGAGATTTTTGGTTGGAACCGTTTTCTTTTTCTCTCCAGACACATCCACATAGTTGGAAGTTTAGCAATCCTCCTCATATTTTAAGAACTGCAGAGCCCTAAGGACAAAAAGTAGTGCACCACCTCTGAGTATGACCTGACCTTTAATATCATGTAATCTGCCATGGTTTATAAGCGGTAGCAGCTTTGTTCTGTACTTTCAAGTGAAAGCCTTTCCTTAGTGCATAAGGCTTTTCTTCCATATTGTAAACACTTGCTGGATGACAAAAGCTACAAGTTTAGCAACGCATGAGTCAACAATTAATCAGATCTTTTCAGCATGTGCTTGTGTCTCATATATAAAAAACAATTATAAAAAAGTGTGTCTATCAGAGTGGGAAAAGATCAGCAATTTAGGATGTGACTGTGGCCAAAGCCACAACTTTACTGGGATCCTCCATTAGCCACTAAGGAATGCAGCTAGTGTGGTGCCAGTGAAGTGAAACCAAACAGTTTAGTGAGGTCCCATTGGAAGGAGGATTAACATTGCTGAGCTGCCTTTGTGTGTGTTCACAGCCTTGTCTTACGTAATGTTACTTTGGTGATGCTGTCGGACTAGTCACACTGCTCGTACAGCAGGTGCACTGCACATACTACTTCATACTGCTGGAACATCATGCCTGCCAAACTATGACACAAATCTGCTTCTTTCTAAAGCTGCGTTTCTTATATGATGCATTTACTCTGTGGAGGTTGTGACTATTGTTGGTGTTGACTGCATTACATTGTGTCTAATGTTCCAACCCACATTTACATGCAGTTAATGCTAGGCTGTGTGAAGGGACCCTCGGACCCTTGCTGTCTCTCTGAGTCTAGCTAATGGAAATCAAATAAACCAATACATCCATTCATTTTCTAAGTCATTTAGTCATTCAGGTTTGCAAACAGGCCAAAACATACAGCATACAGCATGCAATGGGTGAAAGACAGAGCACAGCCTGGACTGCTCAACAATCCAGTGCAGTACTATCAGGTATGGGCACACATTTATACTCACACTAACATGGGACATTTTATAGTACAGTGTCCTGTTCACCCTAACATATTTTATATGAACATTTCTCCAAAACCGCCTACATATGCACGAATCCTACATCAACATATAAATATCCAGGTATGTTCATGTGTCAACAACCTGTGAAATGTATTTTGAATTCAATGGATGTGTCACTATTACTAATACAACAATCATGTGTCTTCACTCAGGTTCCCTGCTCCTATTTATTTTGATTTGTTGTAATCTGTACATGCTGCTATACATAGATAAACATGCATATACCTCAAATCAACTGCCACACGTTGTTTCAACTATGTTCACAAGCTCAAAACGAATCGGTGTAGTGACAATGTATCTGTCTTTGCCAGAAAGAAACAACAGAATTTGTAAATAGCATATGTTTGGGTTCAAACAGCCGATCAATGCACAGCTGAATAAAATTTTGAAACATGTCCATAAGGGTGCACTTTCTTTAAGGGGAACTCGTTACACCTGTTTCCAGAGAATTTCAACACATCTCCAGAGAATAAATTCTGACAGGAGTAAAAATGAGACCACAAAAATGTCACAACATCAGGAGGCTGTCTGCAAATGTGACAGAGGCGGGTAATTCACCGGGCTACAAGGCAAAGTGTAGTGGAAAAAACCTAAATAGCTGTTGCAAACATTGGTCTAAATTGTACATCATAAAACAGAGACATATATAGTCAACTCTGATGATACTGTCCTTAGTAGTGTGAAGATGTACAGCATGTCAGTTTTTGTGGGTTTTATACATATATGCATTTTAGGCTCCATTAAAATGTCTGTGAAATTGATAAGTATATTGCTGACATTGTTAAATTTCTGTCGCCTCAGTATAACTGGCATCCTCCTAAAGGCTCGTTTCCTATAGCTCCAGTGACAGACAAAGCAATCAAAGTCACTTTCCTGCTTCCCTCGGTCCCCACTGCTAACTCAGCCATCACGCCATCTCACCTTCTGTCCTTTATAAACGTTACGTGGACCAAGTGGAACTACATAAGCAAAATTATATTTGCAAACCACAGGAAAGATGTGACTGCCTCTGCTGTGTCTAATCAATTGTAATTTGGCCATTCAATCAATGTAATTCACTGTAATTCTAGTTTATAATAAAGTGTATGGAACTATAATAGAGTCTCAGCGAACAGTGACAACCTGTGTTTAAATAGCCATATATCATCAAAACATCTGCTTGTAACAAACCTTACTACTGATGATATATCAGAGAGAAATAGTCTTCTTTTACCCCTCAGCTATTTACCGAGTTATGATGCTGTGATTCACTGGCTATCAGGGTATTGTTAAGGAGATGAGTGTTGTATAGTCAATGTCAGGGATTTGTTAATAAGCTTATTGTATTGTAATGTTTAATCACTAATCTCAGAGTATTAGGTGCAGATAAAGACAGATTAGTAGAATTTTGAGCACAGCAAGACGTGAAATCTGTGTAAGAAGTGAATTTGGATTTCAGCACAATGTCAGTATGACCATTGGGGCCAGCAATGGAAGCATCACAACACATACTAGACTGGACATTCACCCGCATGTAAATGTGTTACTGGGATATAAGTTCATAAGTGTGTATGTTATTCAAAATGTTTGATATGCACGCAAGGTCATCACATTTTCTAAACTTACAGAGGAGCATCTCAAAAAATAAGTTTAGAGGTTTTCAGCAGAAAAAGCACGAGCACACTGTGCTAGATGAATTAAATCAATTTATGGGACAGGGGGGCAAGCTTTTTATTTCCAAAAATCCTGGTTTGTAAAAGGCAGTGATTTTCTTCTTCTCTGCCTCGTAGCAGCAGCGGAGGAAAGCCGGCTTTATGATGCCATGATTCACTGGCAGCCTAATGAGCTCCACAGCCCTAAGCTCTTTATGTGACATAAAGGCTCTCTCTATTAGTGCTGCTGTCAAAGAAGGCGAGCTGGGTATTGGGTGGCAATGAAGTGACAATTCAACTCACAACATTTACTAACGTGACTGAAGGCCATCAGCTGGCCATCCAGCACGGCCCAGAGTATAGGCAGAACTAACAGCACAGCCACAAAACTCCAGGCCAACTGATGAACAGGTTGATAGTTAGCAAATGTAATTAAACAAAAGGGGTTTGTCAGAGCGGGTCTCCATTTTCAGTATTTATTGCAATTGGCATACAAAAACACACACCACTGTACTAGTAAAGCACTGTAAAGTTTATCTGACTAGTACTACATAAGTACTGGAGAACTCCTTCCGTACCGCAGTTACAAAGTAATCACTGATGGATTTGAGCTGTCATAATGTGTCTGCCCTTCATTTCTTTTCGCCCTATCACATTCAGTCCTGGCTCATTTCCAAGTGCAATGCTTGCGAGGTGAATGTCCCACAGTAGTGACAGAGACGACGGGGGGGGGACAAATGTCTGCCACTTCAATGATGTCTCTTTTTACATCTCACAGGAAAAGAGTCACTGCACACACAGGTTCATTTCAGACCAAGGCCCAACTGGGTTCAATTTTCCTGCAAGTGGAGGAACTAGAGCAACAAACAGTGGTGCAATGCTGATTCTTCACTCTGTCATTGTAGGACATCTGGGATTACTGGCATAACTTGAGTGCCTCCCTGAAAATACTCTCATGTGAACAACTGATTTCTTTGACTAAAATGAAACAAACTGTATTGCTGAAATCATTTTGCAGAAGGACGCCCACGGACTAAAATAAGGCAAGTAAGGTTGGCCAGACTGAGTCTTGAATTTTTGAAGCTGATCATACAATTGTATCCCATACACTATCTTGAATCTCCATGTTCCATACAACACAATTCTGCACCTGGAGTTGGATCATGTTGCATCTGTTGTCTTGCACAAAACTGAGGCTCAATTTGGCGCAGTTTTGTCTCACCTGCATGCAAAAGATGGAGGCTATCATGGAGCTGGCCATTTGTGCTTCTGCTGGGAATCATTTGTGCAGCACGGAAAATGAAAAATAATATTATTTAATTTATATATAATAATAAATATTATATATAATATTACCATTAAAACCACTATTACTAATATATATCTTTTTCACTTTTCAATGGCTACAACTGTTCCATCTATTAGAACGTATTATTTTGTATTTCACAAAGAAAATCAAATATGTTGGAAGAGTGCAGGTTGTCTGGGACAGCTCAAAGACTTACACGGTGTGTGTAGCCTCCTCACATTAAGGGGCAGAGGGTAAAAAAGCAAGGACTTGGCTCCACAGTGGCAGGAGGTTACTTATGTAGAAAGTTGACTCTTGTAAGCAAAAACCTACACACTGCATTTCCACCTACCAAAATTAAGATGGAAACCACTTCAGGCAAACTCTGAAACCATGAGATATGGCATCCCTTTTGAGCCCACGCTCTGAGATTGGTTTAGCACAGCTGTGAGGTTATACAGAACTAATACTCAAGTTAATGGCTCCACTGTTGAGTAAAATTTAAAAAAGAAATGGGTTGATTCAAAACTATAATTTATTCACATGATCATTCTGGTGAGAAAATTCAGTTTGTGCCATTGTCAAGAAAATTAGCTCAGAAAAAAAATACAATTTGGTAAGTGTGACAGAGATACTGGAGCATTGTGTGTTTGTATGCAGGTGTGAGACAGAGAGAGAGTGAAGGACTCATAGGATAAGACTCAGGCAGCACAGTGACAACTCTTAACACCTGAAGATCAAATCTGGTGTCATTTTAAAATGGGATTAAGAAATCAAAACAAGCGAGCGACAGCAGTACCTGCTTTTCCCTGAGATTAATCACTAACCACATTTAACACTTTTACACATCGCTCAAGGCAACGGCAGCAATAAATACCAATGGACTCACCTTGGCGTTGGCTTTGGTCTTGCTGCTGCTGTTGCTGTTATTGTTGGGGCTTTTATTGGTGTCTTCGTGAACTCTGTCCAGGAGCCAGAGGAGGAACTCCAGGGCATCATGCTGAAAGTTGCCACGGAACTGAGAGGCGTATTTGGACACTATGGTCTGAAGAGACGAGAGAGATCATAATTAATCAGCCACTTGGGTGACGGCAGAAGTCATTAAATACTGACATCCTTCCTGACAAAATGAGGTCACGATCACAGGGAACATGAGGAATCTGTCAAATGTGAGTTAGAGCTGGTTTTGGCTTGAAGCACTCAGAAGAGAAGAAAAAATATCTCCTATCATCACTTACTACAGATTGTTTTAAGGACATCTGTCACACACTATTAGAATATTATAATAAGATCATGTAATAAAATTACTCATAGTTCTTTTTGGGATTTGAACTCTGGAAGATTGATACCAGTAATGTACAGTGTCAAATCTAAGCACCGAGCAGGTGCAAAGTGGACCCTAGAAGCATTTATGTTTTCTGTATTCTTAGATAGTGCTGCAACTAACAATTAATATCATGTTTCAAATTGACTGCAACAATTTCATATCAGAAAATAGAGAGAAATGTTGAATATTTCCCCACAGCCCAACCTGACATCTTTACTTAACCCCAGTCCTAAGTTCACTGTAGTTTATTTTTATTGATTCCTTACATTTATAAAGCTGGAACCAGTAAATATTGGCCATTTTTACTTAAACAATCGTTAGAATAGTTGTTTCAGAGATTTAACTTTCCACCTTCAGTCTTACACAATATCAGATAAAAATGCACTTGTTATAATTATGCTTTGTTATTTGTATCCAACCAATACATTCAGGCATAAAGTAAATATAGATTTATGTCCATATGCATACAGATACACACTTATGTTTTGCTTCTCTATATGTGTGTGTGCAATTGTTTGTGCAGAGAGGAGAAACAAAACATCTGTGCTTTTTTCACACCACAATGCCATGATTAAAACTAATGATATAATTGCACAAAACCTCAAGTCACTGCAATCCTTGAAAATAATGCAACTCTTCTGACAACTGTGGAAAACCAAGAGATGTTGACTGGCTGCAAGTTGTCCTTAGTCTTTTCCGAAACTGTAAGACTTTGGGTGTTTAAATAATGTAATCAGATTGCTATTTTTGGCTGCATAACCACATCAGTAAACAAAATTAAACACATCAGTACTCAGGACATGTTTGTGGAACCCAATTTTTTAGGAAATCAAATACACTGCATGCCAGCAGATGACTCATACAAACAATATCCAAAACCTGACAGCTGTTTAGGAGAAAAAACAGCCAGTCTGTCGAATTTAATTATGAGGAAGAAGTTGTGACTTTATGAGTCAGACAATAAAAATTACAGACCAAACCAGTGGCAAGTAATAACACTACAGTAAGTGGCTACTTCTCCCTCTCTGTGTGTAACTGACAGGATCCAGAGTCTGCTCCCCAGCTCATTAAAAATCACCACATCATACCTGCAGTAACCCAGTATCTAAATATAAACACAGTGGTAAGCCCCCACCCCTCTCTACCTGACAGAAACAGCCCACTAATGAGGTTCATCACTATGAGGAAGCACTGACAGGAATGGAGGGATGAGGGACAGATGGAGGGAGAGAGGGAGAGCAACAGTGTAATGGAGGGAAGCTGGCAGAATTTCAACACTTTTGAGTGTTTTTTGTGTCTCCCTATCAAAAGGATGGCGCAGTTGTGGCTGGCTCAGAAATTAAAATTAGGAGAACGTAAACAGCACAGTTTCGTAAGGCTACCAGCAAAATACTGTAAGCAAGGCAGACACATAAAGGACAATAGGGGTACAGAGAGTTTCCAACGGTACAAGAACATGGTGGTTAAGACTTAAGCGAATGTCTTCTGTGCTAGCCTCTGCAGTTTTCTCTCTTAGTTTGAGTATTTGCAAATGCTTCTTTCTCAGCTGGGAACAGTAGCTTTGCTCATCTCTTTGATATCTGTTTACAGCCTTGTCTCTAAGAGTGTCTCTGATGAAATTTGCCACTCAGCCTCAAATGCACATAAAAAGATTTGGCAAAGTGGCCAACTTGTATTCCCGAGAATCAAGTCTTTTATTTTTTAAATTGACTTCTTGTGAAGGGAGAAATAAAAGGACAGTTCTTTTGAGGCTGAGGAAAACTGGAGATACAGTGAAGAGAATAGAAACTAGGTTAAAATCTTGAGTTCCTCTGCAAACACAATGTTAAAAGCTGACCTGAGCACAACTTGGCTGGGATCTCAAGTGTTTGTTGAGCAAACACTTCAGAGCTACTCACGGTGAGGATAAAGGTAGGAGGGAGGGTCAACCTAAAGGAGTGCAGAGGCTTTTTTAAGAACAATTGATCAGTCTAGACTAAGAATCTGATTGTCAGCCCACAGCTGATAGAGCCTGACCCAACGAGGTGGGTTCATTAGGAATTCTCTCTCACTCGATCCAAACTTTTTTTCACATATGGATTTTAATAACGCGTCTATTTAGAGCATATGAAACATGTTCTAGTTCAACTTTCTCTGCTATGCAGCATGACATCATCCAGCAAGGTGTTGGGACTGCCCAATCACATGCATGAAAGCAAACATTATTGCTGGGTTACTTGAACGTTGTATTTCTGCATATTACATCAATAGTGGTAGTCGAGGCCGCACAAAAAACAGCTAAGAAAGCATAAACTTTCCAGAGTTGTACAATCCTGTCTGTGAGTATTCCAAACTACAGAGCTGGGTCTATGTTTCTAATAGGCTTTTAAAACACACACTCTGTCACCCGTGCTCCAAATAGTACATGAAACAACACAACCCCAGTGGGGTTGTGCCCCCTGCTTGATTTTCTTACAAGGAGCTGCATTACATTCTGTTTGAACATACGCTGCTTTTGCTTTACCTCTCACTATAACCCCCCGATGCCCTCCCCACATCCATCTTTCCACTGTGTAAACAATGATGCCCTCAGAATGCTGGGCAGGTCAGGAGTTTACAATAAACATACATCATATAAATGACCCTGGTCTTTCTCTCTCTACAAAAACATTTACACCACCTCATGTCACTGTGGTTCAGCCTGCCAAACAGGCCTGCATACTGACTAGATACTAGATACTAGTAGATAGATAGTGACAAATTAGGGCAGGGCATAACCTTGAGAGGAACTGCACGCACTCTTCTTTTCCACATCACCACTCTCCACCCACAGGTGTGGCTGGAATGAGGTTGGATACAATTTGTCATTACTAGCTGCTCCATTTGCTGGTTCATTTTTCAGTGGCCTGGTGTTGCCGGCTCACCTCTGCTGTCAGAGCAGACCAGGCGCAGGGCAGTCATCACTTACAGCCCCCACTCATTCCACTCTCTCACCTCCTCATGCTGTGTTCACCCCTTTTCTCTTTCTCACACTCAACCTCACTGTCCTCTTTCTTTTTCTCTTCTCTATCATATGTGAAACATCCCCTCCACTAATCAGTCCCGGCTGAGCTCCAGTCAGCCCACCTGCCCCTGGAAAACACACACACACACACACACACACACACACACACACACACACACACACACACACACACACACACACACACACACACACACACACACACACACACACACACACACACACACACAAATAACCCTATCTAGCAGTTCAGCACTGGTCCTTCCCTTCTCCCTCCTGTTTTCCTTCCAACTCTCTCTTCAGCCTATTGCTTTATGTACCATGTGGTTTCATCTATAGAACAACGCAGAACATGCAGCTATTTCAATGATAAACCTAAATGCTACATGTTTGAATCAGACATATAATCTCTCCACAGTGCTGAGTGGCTTGTAAATCATTTTAGAAAGGTGGCAGCAAGTCAGCACTGAACAAAGCCTGCATGTCTGTAGATGTCCCCCCACAGATTTACAGATGATCAGTAAGAAATAAAAAGGGATGAGATGCAATGAAAATAATCACCTCTGAATGTTTTTCAGCCCCCCTGGCCTCTGCCACAACTGGGAAGTTGATACTCCGAGGATTCACCTGTATCTCTCTTGCTAGAAGAGCTGTGCGGACATATATGCCTATGCCATTCCCCTGTGCTTCCCCTAACTGAGATTATGAGGGAAAGGCATTCCAGACTCTCTTCCATGATTCAGTGATCGCAGTCTTGCATCCCAGAACAGTAAAGATTGATTTGTTCCCATGGCTTCCTACACCTTGTCGTCCTGGCTTGGTACATAAATCATAGCAGGGATAATAAACCTGGTGGAAAATGGTCTCATATTGTAGTGCTTATACTGACACACTTATACTTGTGTTTCTTTATTGCTTTTTGTCACAGCCATGCAGGTATAATGGAGTGTGGCTCACTGAGTCGTGGGAATGCATGCTGCTTCCAAACAGCATATGGTGGCTCTGCTGGAGTATTTGTAAGTGGTCTATCTTTTGCTTTATAAGTATGAGATGAAGTGCTTGGAACATTATTACATCACATTCACCTCTGTAAAATACACTCATAATTATATCTATTGTGTTCTTTGCGACACAAAATGAAATCTTCTAGCCTCAAACGGTTTACACTACTGATATCTGAAAAAAAAGTCCCACATCTGCTGCAATTAAACTGAAATGAGAGGCAGCCCCACTGAGAAAATCCAGCAGAGTCCAGGTGGTGCATATCTCCATTGGTACGTCGATGTGTGCTTGTCTACAATGTATACATCTTCAGCACTAAGAGATAGAATATGAGGGGTCCTCGAAGGAGGGCATAGACAAGAAAAGACAAACAAATCATCAGTCTCACTACCATGCCTCACTGTCACACACTTCCTGCACTACTAGAACAAACAAAACTACATAAAACACCAGGCTTCATCTTCCCGACTGAGCTCCTCTGGCCTCACAGAGCTGCATTCTGTCAGGCGTAAAAAGATGAATCTGGGCTCCTCACTACAACTTTTAAAAGTAGTTACTGTGTTGTTAAATCCTTTAGTGTAAAGCTGTGATCAAGTTAAACTGATGTAGACAACTTTGGGACCAACCAATAAAAGGACACTTCACCTCTCTAGATTTCATCAACATCAAAAATGTAGTGAGGCGGTTATGGCAAAGTTGGAAATTTTGACCTTTAAATACCGCATCTCCATTAGTTTGATCCTTTTGATCATTTATAATCATAGCTGCAATCATAGTATGGCTTAGGAATTTAAAAAATGTAAATACCGGAACGTGATGAGCTGTTGTAGATGGTCACCTTCACAAATGAATTGAAGTCATAATTAAATCTCACACAATTTTCGTATTTATTCATTTTTTTACATATATGATGGGGCATTTGTATTTTACAGGTCCCTTAATTTACAGATTTCCTGGAAATGTTCCTCATCCTTTTACATGTTAGCTGCTATTAGGTGTTAATTACAGGATTCTAACAATGTAAAAACACTTCACACATGCAGCAGAAAAACTTACACATTTCTACACAATTTCCAGAGGGACTGGGAAATACTGTGAAGTGTAGACTTTCTATTAGATCAGGAATTAAGACATTGTTTTTCCTCGAATCTCAAATGAATACTGATGTATGCTAATTAAATATTGTCACTTGAAAAAACATTATAGTTTTTATTTACATATATAAAAATTAGCTAATACAAAGTGCAGCAATTAATACTTTTTCCATGTCCATTTTCAGAATTTCAACTAAATAACAACTAAACATCAGCTACATATTGGGAAATTATGAGGGATTTTACCAGATTTTCTGGAAAATATGGGGCCTGTAAAATAAGCATAAATACATTGTTTTCCAGCTCCAAGTCAAATCAAATCATGTTGAATGTACCCCATTTAACTTGATGACTTGATTCCCTGCTGTATCGCTGTAGAAAGCCTGAGGTCATTCTGGGAGATTCAGATGAGACTTTGTGACTTCTACTTACAGGCTCATGACTCCTACTCAGTCCAAATTCCAATCCCAAAACAAAAAGATTAAAAAAAGTAGTTACGCCAGATACAAATGTACTTTTTTACTGTCTTTCTTGTGTGAAAAAAAATCAATTGCCAAAATTATTATGCCCGTTATTTAGCGACAAGCAAAAAGGTCTTACGGGGAAGGAGAGGAAGGGGACCATAGTTTTGTTTAATGCCTCTCCCTTCCTCTCTCTTTCTCTGTCCTTCTGAGTGCACAAGATTGGAGGCATCTCAGTGGGGGGCATCCTCCTGTTCCAGGCTGAATGCACTTGCTACAATAAACACCCTTTCTCCTGGTTCACCCTGAGATAAGGAGACAGACAAAAATCATCGCTTCAACACGATGAGGCAAGGTGAGAAAAGCAGAATGAAGGACATGTTTTTTGGTTCGTATCTTTTTTCGTTGCAGCCACCTCCAATGGGAGGTATTAGATGCAAACGGAAGAAAAAGCAAAGACCTCAGAGAGCAGCACATTCACACATCAAATTCAATAGCTAATATTCAATATTTCCTTGACATCGGCCACCATATTTAACCTATTATAACATATTATATGCTGAGATTAGGCACATTTTGTGCCAATGTAAAGTCAAAGAAAATGTGCTTCAAGGTTTAACTGTGTAATTTTTCATGTATTTTGCACCGTGTGAAGAACTGTAATTAAATTATGAGGCTCCAATCAATGAATCACCATACTGTGTATACAGAGTAAGCAATGTAAATGTATGAAGCCTGATCTGTACATGCAAGGCCTGTAATTCATATCCTAATTGCATCAACACTTTTGTGTGATTTCATATTTTCTCTTTGCAAACTTTAACCAAGTAGGGAGAGGCAGCACGTGACAGGAGTTTGAATATGTTCTCTAAATCTTACATGCAGACAGGCGCTCTGCATCCATAACACCCAAACCCTTGTATTATTCTGTTCAAAACAGCATCAAGCTCCTCCTCGATAGTCATTCCCTTTCCTTATATCTTTGGAATATAATGCCCTTTCTCTCACACATGTTCCTTAATTAATGAATTACTCATTTGTGGTGGTAGGTGCTGCATGCAAAGTGACTATGCCATCAGTTATACACCCTTTCCTATTGTAAATAATATCCCCCACTTACTTCCCAAGTGTGAGCCTGTGTGCTTGTGTGTGCTTTTGTGTACATGTTGCGTGCCCCCTCCAGTATAACTCCCCCAGGCTCTTGATGCAACAGAGTAGTACTGGTTGACTTTCATCTGATAAGCCCAGAAGCAAGGCTGGAGGCCCTGCTGCCCTGTCTCACAACAGCTACAAATGACCACAGAAGCAAGAAAGTCTTCTATGTGTCACTATGTTACCACTTCTTGAAATAATGTCCTAATTGTTGACAATAAATAGTGTGACTGTAATGTAGTCTATATGCTATTTACTACTGGATATTAATTGGCTTAAAAGTTTGTGTAAATAAGACAGCGATGATTTATTCATCCTCACAGCACATGATAGCCAGTAAATGTGTTGTGAAATGCTAGTAAACTGTGGTGAGGTGGTTTCATGACTACTCCTTCACATGACTAATAGTTGCTTCTAGACCTAAAACACTCAAACAAAACCTGATTGCCCTTATTCACTTAAATAATGCTCTCATAACCTAAATTCAATCAAGTGCACACATGGCGTGTTTGTTCAAATATTTGATTCCTCCATATAAAGTTTAATGGTTCCCAGAAATCTATGAAAGTTCTTATATGACATATCCCAGCTGTGCTAGTAGGCGTGCTGCTGAGTAGCAGCAGTGTACATGACGTGCAGATTGCACTATAGCCATTATGACTATGTGCTAAGGCAAACAGTGTAAAATGTGCATAATGTAGCTGGAAAATAACATCTCTTTATCCACAGCTGAAGGAAGCTACATGGTACCAATCAACACCAGGGTCCCCACTTTCTCTCTCTCTCTCTCTCTCTCTCTTTCTCTCCCTGTGTATGTCCATTTCTCCTCCATGTACCATGAGTACACATCAGACTACTCAAGGCAGCTTAATATTATCTCCCCAAAGTTCTCTTGTGCTGGAATACTACTTGGTTGCAGGTTTTCTGTGTGTTAATTACTTTTTGGTTAATCAATTTAAATGCCTTGGGCCTTGTGATTTGGATTTTATTGTGATTTAGTCAAGCTCATCCTCAGACTAATGAGCTGGTTAAATATTTGCAAAGCAATAGAGTTAACCTGGGGGTTTTGGGGACGGGGGGTCCTGAGTGTCTGTCTTTTGCATTCTTTGAAAGAATTGAGACCGCTTCATTGTTTACACTTGTATTCAATATCTCACTTTAATTTGTTAAATTGCAGATTATTCATAAAACAATTCAAATCATGAATTCAGCACTTAATGTAGAAGTCTATTTAGCAACAAGCACAGCAAATTGAGTCTTCTTGGATTGCAGACTGCAAGATTTCCAAAACGTATTCATAGGGTGTGGCACACCAGAGTGTGATCAGGTTAATTTGTGATTTTTATTTTGCAATGTTTATTCTTTTAAATTCACCTAAAACCTAAATGGAATAGATTAATTCCACTGGACATCATTTATAAAGAGATACAACTCTCTGGTACAACTGTATTGAAGCTTAAATCAGGCAGAGACAGGGGAATCTGCCAGAAGAACTACTATCTCAGCAGCACACCATCAATCTAGTCCTTAGGTTAGAGGGGCTGGATGGAAGTGAAAGCATGATAGACTACTTGAAACTTCCTGGAAGACTAGGCCAGAAAAGCAGGATGATGAGACATATACTTACCTCTTTCAGCACAACTCCAAGCACCATTCATTGGTTACCATCAATACTACCTTACTCGAATCTGATGGTCCAGCAAGTACTTCACTCCGGGGATCGTTGTATGACGAACATTGAACATTTATTGCATTTGCTTCTCAACTTAACCGATGACGGACCAAATGTACATACAAGTTTAAGAACAGAAATCTCACAAACACCTTAACAAACAGTTTCATACATTCAAGCTACTTTTTTATTTGTCTTTGCTATTTGGGCTTACTGGAACTTCATAAGTATAAAAACTAAGCATCACCTTTTGAAATTAAGTAGTTTTAGAGAAAAATGATGTCCACATATGTGGACACTCGGTCTGAATTAAAAAAAAAAAAAGTCACCTTTGTGTAATTCAGTGCGAAACTCTTTATTTCCAGACATATGCCAACAAAATATTCAACATTCAATCATTCAAAGCATTTTGCATGTAAAACTGGCAATGCCCTTTTCTTTAGGAACATGTACACACCTAGCCTGTGTACAACGAACAACAGACATCATCAGTACTGGTTTGTTGTCGTACCACTTGACAACGCACAATTTTAACTACTATGGAAATATAACCCAAAATGTGATGTACCCCCAGGTCCTAAGAGGGTATAGCTAACCAGCAGAAGCAGTTTCTCAAAGTATGGCTGAACCCACAAGACTTGGTAAGAAACCGGGTGCGTCCACAGCTGCACACTGAACCTTTCACTTCTACCTTGTTGCGGTTCCCACTACCTTGGGTGACAGCTCAGCTGAACTGAACCCTCTTGTAACATAACCTCTGCTATGCATTGTTTTTCCTTGACAACTGACAACACTTAAAAAGTAAACTACAGAGGCATTAAAGCCATATGATGTCAGTAATTACATCATCATTACGCCTAAACATAACACAATACACAACCTAAACAAAAACAGAGGACACCCTGGTTGGCTCATACACCTACAGTGCAGTATTCTATGGGAAGACAATAAGAATCAGAATCAGAATTAACAATGATGAATGAACAAATGAGGTCCGTAAAGAAAACCTGCTCATGACCTGATGCCGGGCTATGGTTCTCATTCCCTGAAGAGCACATGGCTTTTCTCCCATCCATGACAAACTAGAGGATCTGCCAGGATGCATGGTACTGAATTCAGACCATCCCAAATGAAACATTCTGGTTTTTGATTTTTTTTATAGATTTCTAAAACCATGGTTTCACCTGTCATTACCCAATATTAAATAAAATCAAAAACACAATGAGCTGTGCAAACAGAGAAGATGTGTGAATATTTTCCAAAGCCACTGCACATGTGCACGTGCACCCAACTAACTATTAGGATTAACATGTTCTATATAAAAACTAATGTAGGCTACTTCATGGCTACATTGGCAAATATTCTCAAGAGGAAATGACTGAGGGAATTTAACTCTATGCCCCGCCCCCCCTCTGGTCAAAGTACCTGTCAACTGAAGTAAATAGAAAATACAAAAAAGGACAATACTAATACTAATACTAATATTAAAGAATAAAAAAACACCCCTTGCCCCCTCACCTTAAACTCCACAGACAGCTGTGGCGTGTACTCCAGTGTCCACAGCGCTCGCACCAGCGACGCCAGCTGCTCCGTCACCTCCCCCCTGGCAGCCGCCGGCTCCTCACCCCTCACCTCCCCGTTCACCCTCCTATGGCACACATCCGACTTGTACTGTTCCAGACCAAGGTACTCGGCCAGCAGGTCTGTGTTACTGAGGCACTGAACCACCGCGTTCATGAAACAGGTGTTGCCGTGGTTCTTCAGCCCCAGCACCCCGGGGGTCTTGTCGCCGTAGCACCACGACAGCCTTTCTTTCACCGAGCCGTGAGCGGAGGACACCGTGGAGCTCTTCTTCACGTTTCCCTCCCTGGGGCTTGGCGAAAAGTCATGGTTGAAAACCCCCGAAGCGCTCTGCCCGAAGCCACCGTCGTCGTCCTCGGCGTCCGGCGGCTCAGCGTCGCCAAAGTGCGCCAAAGTGCCCAAAGTTTTTAAGATCCTTCCCATGAAATTGCCAATAGATCGCAACGATTTCCTCCTGTTAAACCTCCCGGTTTTGTATTTCTTGTCTCTTCGTATTGTCGATTTGGGTTTCATGGGTTGTTTCCTCACATTGTTTTCCTTGCGGCTGTCCATGGCTCTACTACTTAATGCGACTGGAATGACGTGAAGCAGGGCTGTGGAGTCGCACCTGTCTGCCAGGCTGTCTACCTCTTCTTCCTCCTCCTCTTTCTCCTCCTCTTCCTTTCTTTTACTCTACGGACCGTAACACTGAGGTGGCACCGAATCGGTGCCAATAAGGCACATGTCTACTGATTTTATTCCCTTGACATTTATTCCCAGGACGTTGCTGCGACCAACCCGTGCGGTTTGACGAGCTGCCGCTACCTCTCACGTTCAACACTTCCTCACCGACGGCTCTGAGCGCTGGATCGTTGTGGTCTTCATTGCCTCACCACCGCTATTCCTGCCCCTCTCCTCTTCTGTCTGTGGAGCAATGATGATCAAGTTTCCATTTGGAGGATCCCGTCTAATGCCCGCCCCTCAGACATGACTTTAATTGACTCGGGTTACATTACAATATAACATACTGCATCTCTATTGTAACGGTATATTACAATAGACAAGCGCCCTCTCAGACAGTCACAGTCTTGCTGGCCTGCCAAAGAGCATTGGACTTTATAAGTCCTGTTTATTACACTTATACTGGGAACAAGGAAGTTGTCTTAAATAGGTGTGAAGCACTGTGGCCCTAAACCGCCCCCTGTAGGGCCATTTACACATCAACCGCATTCACAGCTTTAGAGCCTTAACTTTAATTTGGCCGCCATTGGATATTACTTTATAGTAAGTATAGACTCTCTGAATACACCGTGATACATTCACAAATGTCTCCATGGAAGGCAAGTCCACATTTTATCCACATGCACAGTCACAATAAGAATTTTGTGTTCTGTATTTTGGGGGCAGCCATTTAGAACTGTTGAGATAATTATACAGCACTGTTTAAAACAACAGCTACAAAGCTCACAACTCAGTAATTATTTTTAATGAGGTAAAGCTATTTTTAAAAGATAAACACGTAATGAAAGTGTATGATGATAAATGTACATAGAAATATGTAAAATGACAAAACTATTTAGTAATAATTTTAAGTCTTTCAAAAGACTGACAAGTATGACCTTCTCTGTTACTCTGAAGGTTAAAATGGTTTACATTTTCAGATACTTCTGAGTTTCAGAAAACAAACCTGAACTTTTTTTTACCTCCTCTTCAAAAGTGAGATCTGAGTTGATCTGAGTTGTGAACAAAGAACCAAACTTTTGCCATTGTTAGTCTGCTCAGATTTCAGTAGGACAATTGTCTAGGAATGAACCTAATAGTGTCATTAGTGGCTGTCAAACTTTTTCTGTCATTCCAGACTTTCTGGGTGGATGGTGGGTTCAAGCCCCATCTGTCCTCCATCAAAATAGGCAGAGTAAATTTTTCACATTTATTAAAATGTCATCAAGTTTTAAATCAATAACGTGAAATAGCACCAATTTCAAAATAGAGAAGATAAAAGTGCAATTATGTTAAGACTTAGCTTTACTTTGTCACTTTGCCATCATGTGCAAAAAAGATCAAATGCATTTGGCAAGAACAATGAACAAGTTAAGAACAAGAAGTAGACAATATGTGAGTCTTATTAGTGGCTGCAATTAGCCTGTTTTGTACTGAACACCTTTTCAAAAAGGGGTTGCATGTTTGATACTGCCACTCTCAAATCATGCTCAATGTTCATCACTGAACTTGCTTTCAGCCTCATCCTTGCGCTCCTCCTCCAGAAAGACGCAAATTTCTTCTCTGAGCTCAAAGATTGGTGCCAACACTTTGCCTCTAGAAAGCCACCTTGACTCGCTGTGAAACAGCACTCCAGATGGTCAGCTCCCATCTCCTCCCAAAGTGCGGAGAACACCACGCTCACAATCTCTGTCAAAACCTCATTTAATTCAGGGCTGAGGTGCTTTGACACTAGCGCTTCCATGTGAATGACACAGCGACCCGCTTGATTAGTGCCTGCAGCCCCTTTATTTTCTCGCCATTGTTTGTGCGCCATCTGAGCAAAAGCCGACACAATTTTCCCATTTTAGCTTGTGTTCTGTGAGGTAACTGTCAAAAATCTTGAAGAGCTCATCAGCTGTGGCTCTGGTTTGGACGTACTTGCAAAAAAGCACATCCTGCTCAGTGACTCAGAATTTACAAAACGCACATATGAAATGAACAAACAGTCATTGCTGTCAGTAGCCTCGTCCACTGGTAAAGCAAAACGTGTGTCTTTGATCCTTTCTATGAGATGTTCTTCAAGATCACCTGAAATGTCACATATACGTCTTGCAACTGTGTCGTTTGACAGGGAATAGCCTTCAATTTCGCGGCAGTTGCCTCTTCCAGCATAACTGACCTCATGTCTACAGCAGCGGGAAGAATAAACTGTATGTTTTGTTTTTTTTTTGCACTGGGCAATTCTGTATTTCTGTATTTATCTGCTTTGCTGTTCACTGATGCAGATTCCACCATGCGACTTTCCTGCTGACGATATTCTGCCAGTTTTCTCTGAGAACAGTCGAGTAGCGTGTTGTCTCTAAACGTCTCCTTAATTTGTTGGGTCTCATTCTGTCTGCTGCCAACGGTTTAAGACACAAAACACACATGGGTCTCTCCTCTTCCCCCGCCATCCCTACGGTGAATCCAACAGCAAGATAGGCCTCATCTAATTTGGATTAAGTCTACCGTCTGTCTCTTGTTTGTCTGCTGGCACCGAATCGGTCCATGTCACAAATGTATCTATTGATGCTGATATGCCCGCTACTTGCGCTCTGTGTAAAAATGTGCTTATATTGTTCCGCTGCATTAAATCGTTACTTTTGCACAGGTTCCACTTATCCCCATAACCATTTTGTTATGGGTTTATGAATTTTATTGTTAATAAAGCATAGGATTACTAAAGATAAGCAGAAAACAAACATCATGTCTATATTCCCCACGCCCCACCCATACCCTAATGCTATGGGTCTGAAGTGAGAAAAGAACTGGACCCAGAAAAAAACCATGTGCTACTCCACATGTTGTCTGAGCTGAGAAGGATAAGGAGATCCCAAGCAGAAGATTCTATGAAACTAGTTAAAGACAGTATCTGAAATGCCCAAGTCTTTAGTCATTTTCTACATTAAATCTATTTTCTGCAACAACCATAATTGCACTAAAATCATCAGTGATTCATCACATGCCATCATTTACAGACAGATGTATCCAATACAGGGCAGCACAGTGTTGGAGTGGTTAGCGGGTTAGGTGGACTGTGGCATTACTTTGTGGAGTTTGCATGTTCTCCCTGTGTTTACATGGGTTTCCTCTGGGTACTCCAGTATCCTCCCACAATCCAAAGAGATGCATGTCAGATTAATTGATGATTCCAAATTGCTCGTAAGTTTGAACGTGTCTCAATGCACCTCAATGCTGCCACTACCACAACCTGGAAGCTCCATAGATTAAAATGGATGTTACAGAAGCATTAGTCCAGACCTATTATGTGCAATATTGGTATTCAATGTGGGTACAGCATCTTTTGTTTTATATTTAGAGTCTAATCATCTAAAGCTTAATTTCACAGCTCACTAATACTAAAGATTGAATTTAGTGGGCCAGATGTGGCGATTTATTGAAACAATCAGGGCCCCATCCAATATTTCCATAGTTTCTCTGATGTGCCTATTCTGGCATTGTTAGAAAATGTGTGCACATGATACACAATCATAACCAACACCTTAATTATTGGTCAAACTCCTACTGTGGATATTGTTTTTTTTTTATTCATACTTTAGTTGTTCTAAGTTCATAAACAGAGTGGAAAAGGGTAAAGACAGAGATTCCCCCTTTTATTGATTGAAGTTTGTTTTCGGCTGCCATAACTCATACTGCAATTGTGTTTTTTACTTTTTGGGGGAAGCAGCATTGAGTTATTAGTTATTTAGATTTGGCATTTTGAAGAATAGTTAGAAAGATTTGTTTAGACCAGAAAAAGTCACAGAAGGTTTCAGTTGTAGGGTGCCTCCATCTGTAACGATTATCTTCCGTGGAGTTGCTGTTGATAGATTAGCAAACCAAGAATCTGGATCTTCTCATCTCTGCGATACCAGACCAAGATCTATCTATATGCATCTGATGTGCCGTATAATGTAGCCATGTTTTTACACGTTTGTTTCATCTGTACTGAGAAAATGCATTTATAAGTTCTACTGCCTTGAAGTAAAATTTTACATTCCCGTGTAACTCTGGTATACGCTGATGCTAAAATACCTCAGCAACGAGACATCAAGGTTCTGCACGTTTGTAGCTATTAGGGTGTCAGCAATTCACAAGACCTCAACAGTCTCACAGTGGCACTAGGTAAACTCTCAGCTTAATCCGGCAGATAGTGTCATCAAGGGGACAGAACGTGAAAACCTTTCTGTGAAACAAGCTGTGGTTATCTGGGCCTGACTTCCTCACCCAGGCAGTCGAGAATTGGCCAAGGAATCCAGACTTGAGGTGAAAAGACATGTCACAGTGAATGTTCTTGCAGTTGAAGAAAGCACTGATATAATGCAGATGGACACGCTTAAAGCAGGCTGGAGCGTGGCTTTTGAGGTTGAAGGATATGCTTCTAACATCGTCCAGAAGGAAAAAGGAGCTGTTAGAAAACATCGTCCAAGATATTCAGCTTCAAAGAAAAATGCTGAACTACAAAACAAGAAAGAAGAACCTAACTGTGGATGAGCTCCAGGAAGCAGAGGTAGAAATAATTTGTCACTGCCAGCAGAAGAGTTTTCCGGATGGAATTTCCACTCTGCTAAAAAAGGAACCAGTGAAACGGAGCAGCCACATACATAGACTTAATCCGATGCTTCAGGATGGAATTCTTCGTGTAGGCGGACGGCTCAGCCAAGCTGCCATGCCTGAGAGATACAAGCACCCTGCTATTCTGGCTAAAGATCATCGGGTATCTCATCTTATACTTCAGGACATCCATGAATGTTTAGGCCATGGTTGTCGCAACCATGTCTTGTCTACTTTGCGTCAAAGATACTGGATACCAAAAGCAATCTCAGCAATCAAAAAGGTTCTATCCAGGTGTCGTATCTGTCGAAGATTTCATGGAGCGACCTTCCACATACCTGATGAACCACCATTTACTAGAGAAGGTGTCGATTGCTTTGGTCCCTTTAATATTAAATGGGGAAGAAGAACCGCAAAAAGGTATGGTGTCATATTTACATCTATGGCTACCTGAACTTTTCATATAGAGGTGGCAGCCAAATTGGACACAGATTGAGAGATTGAATATTTAATCCTCAATCTGCTTCTCATTATGGAGGGGTATGGGAGCGTTTAATTCGATCCATTAGAAAGGTACTCGGTGCTACATTTGAAGATACATTTTTGGATGAAGAGGGTCTGCAGACATTACTCTGCGAGGTGGAAGCCATTATAAACAGCCTGCCAATCACTACACCTTCTAACCATCCAAATGACTCGGAGGCTTTGACACCAAATCACCTTCTTCTCTTAAAAACCCAGCCTTCGATACCTCTGGGAGTTTTCCAGAAAGATGATCTTTATGCCCGCCGTAGATGGAGACAGGTCCAGTATTTGTCAGATCTCTTTTAGAAATGTTGGGCTAAAGAGCACCTACCAGAGCTCCAAAGGCGGTAAAAATGGACACATGCAAACAGCAATTTTGTTCCTTGGGACTTTGTGTTGATTGTTGACGAGTCAGCGCCTCGTAACTCCTGGGAGATTGGCAGGATGATCAACACAATAAAGGATGAGCGAGGTCTAGTCCGTCAGGTTCGTGTCAAGACGAGGACCAATGAGTTCGATAGACCCATAACCAAGGTCTGTCTCCTCCAGGAAGCAGAGTGAGACAGTGGTAAAGACTGATCTCCTACAGTGTGTAAAGTGCTGGTAACCTCTGGCACCAGAAGAAAGAATAGTCATGATGTTTGTGGGTTATTGTATGATTCTTTTGTGTTTTTGTACAAAGTAATTTAGTAATTGTTTCAAACATTAAGTTTGTGAATGTTTGTAATATTGGAGGACAATTAAGGCCCGGGTATGTATGAGCCAACCAGGGTTTCCTCAGTTTTTGTCTTTGTTTTATGTATTATGCATGGTATACTGTACTGTATTGTGCATTGTGTTATGTTTATGTGTACTGATGATGTCATTAGTGACACCATAAAGCTTTGATAGTTGCCTCTGTAGTTTACCTTTTCAGTTTGTTGTCCAGTGGCTTGTTGCAAGAGATGCCTGTTCAGCTCAGCTACTGAAGGGAGCAGGCGTGACACGGTGGCTAGAGCAGAGGAACTGACTACAATGTGGTGTGGACCGCAACAAGGTAGAAGAAAAAGGTTCAGTATGTAGCTGTGGAGGCACACGGTTTGTTACAGTGTTCTGCGAGTTCAGTGAGTTCAGCCATACTTTGAGAAACTTGTTTGATGAAACTGTTTGTGAATGTGCTTGTGAGATTACTGTAATAAAGGACAGTACTAAAGTGCTAAAAGGACCACTTAAATGACTACATTGCTGAAGAAATATAATCTTTTCACCTGTACTTACAAAATATCCTTTCACTGCTGAAAATAAACAATTGTAAATTGTCATTGATGCTTAATCAAATTAGATTTATTTGGTAACAGTGTAAAAACACTTTTCAAACCCCATTATGTTTCTAAATTCCCATAGGAATATAAACTCATGGGAAAGATCTGGGAGTCATTTTTTTTTTAATCTGAGTATGAGATTAGTGGTATTAGATCAAAGGTGCATTTACAGTGCCTTGCAAAACTATACATACCCCTTGAACATTTTTTGTCAGGTTACAACCACGTTCCAAGAACATGTGGAAGAAGGTGCCCTGGTCAGATGAGATCAACATTGAACTTTTTGGCCTAAATACAAAATGCTATGTGTGGCTGAAACCTAACACTGAGCATCACCCTGAACAGCATCTGTTGTGGAGATGCTTCTCTTCAGCAGGGACAGGGAACCTGGTCAGCAAAATTTTCTCTCTCTAGATGTGCAAAGCCAGTAGAGACATACCCCAAAAGAGTTGCAGCTGTAATTGCAGCAAAAAGTGGTTCTACAAGTCATTGACTCAGGGGGGCTGAATACAAATGCACACCGCACTTTTCAGATATTTATTTGTAAACAATTTTGAAAACCATTTATCCTTTTCCTTTCCCTTCACAATTATGTACCACTTTGTGTTTCACATAATATCCCAATAAAATACATTTACATTTGTGGTTGTAACATGACAAAATGTGGAAAATGTCAAAGGGTATGAATACTTTTGTAAGGCACTGTAGTGTTTAATAGTATCACATTAAGAGGAAGAAGGATGAGGGAACCTCCATCGGAAAATGGCTCCGTCTGCACTAGTGCTGATTAAGGTGCGATTGTTGGAGCAGATCTTGACGCTGGTGATGCTGCCACCATGAGCTGTCCCCATGTGGGTTACTACTCCTTCCATGTAATTCCACACCTTCACCAGTTTGTCATCTCCACCTGTCATGAGAATATTAAAAATATATTAACAACCTGAAAAAGGTTAGAGCAAAGCATGTACTGTAGTGTTTGGGAGAAGAGATTAATTGACTGTGTGTGTGTGTGTGTGTGTGTGTGTGGGGGGGGGTGATGTGAGTGCGAATTGTTGTTCTCATCACGCTTATGAGCAATTTAGAATAATCAATTAACCTACTGTAACATGCATGTTGAAGTACCCACATGAGGCCATGGTTGGCCGGGGACGCAAACCCACAACCTTCTAGCTCTGAGGAGGCAGCGCTAACCGCTCCGCATAAAGCATGCAAAGTTTTAAAACCAAAGAATTGAAATACATTGTTTTTACCTTAAAGTCAACATGTAAAACTACTGTATTTTCTGGCTCAACTTCATCTATTTCCAAGGTGCAAGGATGAGAGAGGCAAAGTAAAAAGCTTGAACCTCCAGCAAATACAGATCATTGAACAACTAAAAATAAAGTTAATGATTAGAAATAAACCAGGGGCTAAAATTGAACCCCTTGTTATACATGTTGCCTATCTAGTCATACAGTGCTGATGTACCCAAGGCATTTAATGATTCCCAGTTTATTTTTAGTTAAAATAAACTGATCTCTAAAATAAGCCCATGTAACAAGTGGCATATGTGCAGTGGGCCATACCTGTAACAAAGTGTTTGCCATCCTGTGAAATGTGCAAACCATTGATGGCTCCAGACTTTGAGCCTTCTAGTTCTCTGATGGCTGAGCCGTCATACACATCCCAGTAGGCAACCTAAGAAAGACGTTAAAATACAGAAACTTTAATATCTGTTTTGTTGTCCTATTGTTGTATTACATAATAATACACATACTGTACCATTTCCTTTTTTTGTAAGATGCAACTTGAGACCTCACACTAATATGTTTACTATTTTAATATTATTACACTGTATGGAAATGAATCTATGCTTAGATTCTATGAACCTGCGAATCACCTAATGTAAAAACATGGTTGCTGTATGAGTTTCTGAATGAGATTTAATCATCTAGGGCTTAAGAGCTGCCAAAGTATCTAGTCTCACATGAGGCAATTGTTAGCTTAAGTTATTTATAGTTCATGCAGCATAGACATCACAGTATCACACACGAACAAAGGTTCTTTCTTGTTATTTATATGACCAAACTGAAATCTAGATTGATTTGATGATTAAAATGTGTCTTCTGAGGCTTCTTGTATTAATGTCTCTAGTAGAAAGCGCTGATCTCAGTTGCTATGTGTATGTCAACAGTCCAGAAGCCATTGCCATGTTAGTAAGGCAAATGCACTTCAGAGACAATCAAGTGTTACAAGCACTAAACACCATACCAGAGCCTGAACCTGATCCTGCTGATAAAATTATTTTAAAAATATACAATTTGGCTAAGTTAAATGTAAGCATTACAGTATAGATTGGCTATGTAGGAAAGGAAGTTCTTGTTACACAGAGCTGCTCAGAATAAGCTCAGCATTTAGAAGAGTAGCCTCAGAGACAGGATTTCATTTCTCTGCACAGACCATGCCTATAATGCATTATGGGAGGGGAAATGTAATCTCACACAGACATATCAAATACTGTTGGTTATTAAGGAATGAAAGAGGAACAAAAGGCTAAAGAAGAAAAGGTATTTATAGTTTCAGAGATGCAGGACAATTCTCAAAGCAATAGGCTGTCCTTACAAGCTGTGTGTGTGCGCACATGTGATTGTGTGTGTTGGGTGCAGTTTGGCTTTTACAGTCGGATGTGTTTGCTGATATTATTTTTTCACAAAATAACTTTGCAAATAACCATTTAGTAAAAAAAAATGTCATTTTAAATCCACCCTTATTTAATCTAAATCAAAATGTAAGGCACATATGTACTGATTTTACACACGTGTCACATATATCAACATGAAATCATGTTTTAAAATAACAAAAAACAGTTAATTGCCTGCCATAACACCACTAAAATACTTCTCTGCCTATGAGAAATCAAAATAACAATTATAGACCGTATTTAACTCCTAACTCCTAACTAACCTAACTCCCTAACTCCTAGCTACAACTTGCTGGGGTGATCATTCCCCAAATTGTCAGGTCAGAGGTGGGATCACCTGTCCTTTATTCACAAGCCAAACTGCTTTTGGCCACTTACCCAAGTTGATTTGGAACAGGTGAATGAATGTAAAGTGGTACAGTATATAAGTGTGTGTATTATTTGCCATATTTGCATTTTGCAAAGTTACTGTAATAATCCTTATTCTACCCATGTCACCGTCCATCTTTTTTTCATTACCACAACCTTTCCTTCCTCCCTCATCTCGTTTCAACAACTTATAAGAGACTCCCACCTTCGTGAGTTTTCTTGGTCCGTCTGTGTTCCGTCTCTACATAATTCCAGAAAAGGTGATGCATGACCACACTTTTACATTTCAACTGTTAGCTATTAAGTGTTAATTTTTAGCAAATCAAATATTAACTGAAAAACAATCCTAAAAAACATACCCTAATATTTCAGAAAGCTCAGCACAGTCTCTACTTATTATAATCACCTTCATTTTCCTATTTTTTGTCTTTCTTTGTGCTCTCTCAGTTTCTCCATCTCACTCAGAATCTACTCACACAAACATGCTGGGATGTGATGGGTTTGGGGAATAAAGAGAAGCGAGAGAGAGCACTGGTATTTGTTCACCCAGACAGAGTGCCTGTGTCCTGGGATGAGCAGATGGTAGATCTGGCTGGCACTTGGGTGGCACAAGCACATCCGCAGGAAGGCACAAACACCACAGAACTCAGCTCTCTCCTCTTCTCTCTTCCCTTCCATGAAACCCTTTTTCTCACTCTCTCTCTAATCTCTCAGTGCATCCACAGTGCTGTGTTAATCAGCACAACTTGTCCCAACCACTCAGCATGCAGGGAATAAAACAATATGGGTCTATTGTGTGGCCGGGTTCAAGGTTTGTGGAAGTGCAAAATCAAAGAAACAAGCATTTTATTCTGTCTCTGTGAACTTCTGACTTTATGTAAATAGGTGGTGCTGGGTTAATTAAAACAACTCTCAAAAAACAGATTTAAAGGCCTGAGAGTTTTTGCCACAGTGACTAGCAGTCATCACAATGGCTTAATTATGTTGAGCTGAGAAACAAATTACAAGCTTTTAGACTAATCTGTGGACATGTAAGTGTGAGTGATTGTACAAGTCTTCTCTGTGATCCTACCAGAGCTGCAGGCTTTTCACTCATGCTCAGGGTGAAGATTATACTAACAATAACAGCACAATGAGACATCTAGATTATGACTGTTGAGTGCCAGTCTCTTTGGACCCTGAGCGTTTTTCAATCATTACATTCATCACATTTTTTTACTGTGCATGACTGCTGCGTTATGAGTCTCAGAGATTTTTTTTTTGCTAACCAACTCATGTATATGTATAAAAACCAATAAGGTTACTTTAGGTAGCTATATACACTTACTGGCCACTTTATTTGGTACACCTGTACCATGCTAATCACATGGCAGCAACCCAATGGATTTAGGCATGTAGACATTGTCAAGGTGATCTGCTAAAGTTTGAACTGAGCATCAGAATGGGGACAAAAGTTAATTTATGTGACTTTGAACCTGGCATGGTTGTTGGTGCCATGAAAGTCCCAGTCTTTCATGTACAACCAGATGTAGGGTTTACAAAGAAGTGTTTGAAAAAGAGAAAATATCCAGTGAGCATTACCTCACTGGGTGAAAATGCCTTGTTGATGCCAGAGCTCAGACGAGAATGGTAAGACTGGTTTGAATTGATAGAAAGGCACCAGTGACATATATAATAACCACTCTGTACAACCAGGGAATGCAGAAGAGCATCTTTCAATGCACAATGTATCAAACCTTTAAGCAGAAGGGCTATGGCTACAGAGGTCCACACCAGGTGCCACTCCAGTCAGCTAAGAAAAGGAAACTGAAGGTACAATTTGATGATGAGTGAGAGATGATGAGTTTTACATTTTGCTACAGCATTTCAATGGTAGGGTCAGAATTGGGTGTGTACAGCAAGAAAGCCCAGATTCACCCTATCAATGATTCAGGCTGCTGGTCTGGTGGGGGTGTAATAGTGTGGGAAATAATTACTGAGCATCAACTAAATTCCACAGTGCCACAATGCCTATTATTACTGAGCATGTCCATCCTTCCTTTATGACCACAGTTTAGGTTTAGCAAAAAAATGTGCCATGTCACAAAAATTTACACACACACACGCACACACACATATATATATATCCTTGTAATAAATATAAGGTCCTCGTAAGGTGTTGGGGAACTAGGTTAAAATAATATGAAATAGGCTACTGGAACAGGAAAAAGACATTCTTGGACAAAAGATAAGAACAGGGAGTTGTTGGAACGCTACTATACAAGTATCCCTAGCGAAAGGGGTTACATGCAGAGGATGTATGAACTATGGACACTTTGAAACCCAAAACCTAGACTAACACTGAAACAACTAGTAGCTTAGTGTTCTAATATCCACAAGAAATACCTGCTATCACAACTAAAGATTTACGACGTACAACACAAATGGTATGGCAGTGGGAAGCCAGGACACCGGGTTTAGGGGGGGATATTATCATCATACCCACAACCGGAAATTGGGTTCCAAGTCCCAATAATAACAACAGACAAGCCTAATGCAAGAGCAGAGATTGAAGATCGTGGCTAAGATGGACACCTGGAACCTCGGTGGCCGGTTACCAAGAATAAGTGAAGTGCCTTCTGAAAGTCTACTAGAGGATGTGAATGCAGCACTACGAACATTCCCAACTACGACCATCACTGAGGTCAACAAGCTGATATAAACCACGGCAATTGTGATCCTTGAGAAGCTTGGCTATAGGATCAACAGAAGACAGAAGGTGCAGTATCTTCCATGGAAACAAAGGTTGGAGGCTAAGATGAAGCCAACGTAGGGAGATGTTAGACTACTATATAAATTGCATGAACTCATGATGAAGAAGTAAAATACACCTAAGAAGTACAAAAAAACCATCCACACCTGAGGAAGGAATAAGCTGTGTGTGTGTGTTTGTCCGCAAAACAACATGGAGGTCTCCATGAAAGAGAATAAAAAATAATTCCTACACACAAATGAAAACATAATTATGAATACTATATTCCATTTCTGCTAATGGTACCTTCAAATAAATGCAGAACTATACTAAAGTGGGTACTGATTAAAAGTAATGCAGATCTCAACACACCTTTCTGTCAGTGCCACTGGTAATGATCTGGTACTCATCTGGGTGGTAGCACACCGTCCGGAACATAGTGTTGGCAATCACCATTTGAAGACTCACAAATCGCCTACAGAAAGAGATGTCAAAGGTTGAGAAAGAAAGGAAAAAAGAAGAATGAGTTTGACATGTATAGCAATGACCTTAAAAAATGTTCTCACTCCATCTCCACCATTTTCATTTTCTTTCCATTTCCTTCTTTTACAAGCAATGCAGACTGAAAAATTATATTTGAACACATAGTTTAATGGATCTAAATTTTTGTATATGCATAAGATTTTTTTTAATCCTACTGTACCAGCCAGACACCAATGGACACCTTCATACCGTCTCATTACAACTAAGACCTTAAGGCAGTGCACTGTTGTATAGTTCTCACTGTCTCAGCTAAATAGACTAAACTGATTTTCAGAAAAAATCCAATTCATTAGCCCTCTACTATGATTTCTCTAGCATTGCAGGGTAGTATTTAATAAAACCACTAAAATAAATAAGAGATAATTTAAGGGACTTTTGTATCCACTAACTATAGAAGAGAAAATATTTAAATGTGTTAAGTGCCATTTATTAAATGTGAGATTGGTGTGTTTTAGTTTTTTATTTGTAATCTGGTGCCTGCACAAGTGTTTAAAAATGCAAATGGGCTACTCACACTAGGTCCCAGATGATACAGGCACCGTCAGCACTTGCAGTGACACACTCTTTGTCATCACTCTTGATTTTGATACAAGCAACAGTGGCTTTGTGCTCTTTCATGGTCTCCAGCAGGCGATGGTTACGTGACTGCAGTTCCCAAACACGCACCTACAATAGGTGAAACCAAACTCATTTAAGCTCACAGGTTATTCTTTTTTTACATCAAATACAGTCTTGAATTAAAATATTCTCATCTTTGTCTTGATGCTTTGTAAGGAAATCAGTATAAGTAAATATAATTACAAAGATGATTATTTAAAAAAATCTATTTACTTTCACTGTACAGCATACTGTTTAAACACATCTCCAAAAGTTGTTATATAGTGCTCACTATATCTTCTTGCATATGTACAATAGAATGCAATTTTTTTCCAGGGACTATTTGCATTAAGTAGCTCTTTATGGACAATACTACATCAGAAACATCTCAGATGCTCACAAAAATTATCAATCAAAATGTCTCTCTTTTGCTTTTTGACCCTTTATTTTAAACAGTAATTGAAATTGTTCAATCTTATAACGTATGCTTCATACATCACACATGTCCCAAAAGAAATAATGTGCAACCAACTACTGTTCTTTGTCAATGCATGATGTTTCACATCATTTTAAAATCTAACATTATGATACAATGAATTCATTTAATGAAAAAAGGACACCATTTTAAACAATAACACACTTGAGGTTTAACACCGTTATGTCCACTGACCTGTCCCTCTCCCCCTCCACTAACAATCCTCCTGCAGTCCCTGGTGCCAGCAATGGCTGTTACTCCCATTCTGTGAGCGTTGTGAATGATGAGCATCAGTTGGCCACTTTCTGGCGCAAACACTCGAATCTTACCATCATTCCAGGCTGGAAGACAGTGAAATCAATGTTTACCAAGTCCCTTTAAGAAGATACATTTTATGCAGTATGTAAAATGTTATATTTTTGAAGGTTCGTGTGCTACAGTGCCAAGGAACACATGTAATTATGCTGAACTACAGATCATAGTAAGAAACTGAAATTTTATATTCCTCCAATGTCTTGTTTGATACAGTGTTTTTTTGCTTATTCCTACCACTGATAATGCTATGTCCATCAACCATGAAGTCCAGGGAATTGCAGGTCATGTTGGGTACAGTGATGCGCAGAAGCTCTTTTGGCTTGTCTATGTGCCACAACCTGATGTCCTCCTCAGAGCAGCTTGCAAATAATTCAGATGTTCCACTAAGAAAAAAAAAAAGAGAGAATGACAGATAGCTAAAAACTGTGGAATTGAATAACTAATCAATGGTAAAAGTGAGTTTAACTGAGTTCAAAGATCAAGGACCATCCACTCCGGAATTAGTGCCATTAACATGACTGTTTTTAAAAATGTATCATAAAATCATAAATTCGACTTCCAGGGCAAAATTATGCTTTTACAGTAAGAAAAAACTATTCTCATCAAATTATCGATGTTGGACTTACAAACAGATGGCAACATCTTTGACAGCTCTGTTGTGGCTAGTGGATATGAGTTCAGCTTTGAAGTCCTGATAACTGAAGCGATACATCTGAGCAGCCTCTGTTCCAACAAAGAACTGTTGGCCCTCTCCTCTTGTAGAAATAGACGTCACACCCTTTTCCAGCTGGACTTCCCTATCGTGGGGGAAGAAGAAAAATGAAGCAGATACTAAGACATTTATATTACACCGGAACCCTGGATATGTTTTCTAACGTGTGATAAAATGTAACAGTAAAAATGTGTAAACCTTGCACATCATGTATTGCTACCAAAATAAATATTTCCATAGACATTATACAAATTTACAGTTTAAAGACTCACTTAAGAGTTTTGAAGTTAGTCTTGGAACATACAGTAAAAGTACCAGATCCAGAACCTACAAGCAGGTCCCCAGACTTCAGCATTCTTAGGACATTGATGCCCTGCACAGGAAAGTAAAAAAGCAATTACTTATTGGGAAGCCCAGTTAGGAATATAATGCATCTGAAATGATACAGATGTTCCGCAAAGACAACAACAAGAAAGGAGACAAAAAGTAAGTAAATGTGGTTACTTGTACAACAACTTGTAGTGGCAATAAAGTGGTGGTAAAAGTGAGTTAAATGGAACTATTTCTTTGTAATTATTGACATAATTAAGTTGAATTAAATTAAAGCTTATGATTGTGTTACATGGATTTGGCATTCATATGTCTCCCTCTAGTGAATACAATGGGGTACTGAGGTTATACAGCATATTATGACAACAAACTACTACAGTGACTGACAGTTACCTATGCAGGGCCCAATTGGGAATGAGATGACTCCAGCTAAGCTCACCTACCAGGCTGTATTTTCTCTTAATTGGACCATAGTCACTCAAAAGTCCTGTCTTCAGGTTGATTTTCATTATGTCTCCACTGGTGGTGCCACAGAAAATGAATTGATCATCCTCTGTCATCTGTTGATGAGTCAGCATGAGAAAAACAACCTAATGTTATAATATCTGTTGTTGGAAAATTACCAATGATACAGTCATGTTGTAATATCATCTTCTGTATAGGGTTAATGTGCATTAAAGCACATTTTCTAACTGGGCATCAAGTGTTTTCTGCAAATCCACCTCCAAGCATTTAATGAAATTTCAGATGGACTTCAAAACTAGTTAAATAAGCTGAGTAAATAAACTGATCTGTGACTTTGGCATCTCACCTCTATACATTTCACTACCCTCTTCAGCTTTCCTGTCTGACATTCTGTGGGTCTGATCTTCCTGTTGGGAAGGTCTAGCTCCCAGACCCGCAATGTTCCGCTGTGCAAAACAGACCAGTGTTTAGCAAGCTTTATGAGAATAAGAGTCGCACATTAACTAGAAGAGATGTGACAGAGACACATTGTAAAAATATGTATTCTAGAAATAAAAAGCTGTAGTTTTTAGACTTAATTTACTGATAAATCTTCTGAATAACTTCAAATCTGTGTTCATGGGTTGCAATAGGCTGACACCTGGCAGTAGATTGGATTCACTTACCTCCCAGCAGAAACAAAGATATTTTCGTTGGTGTTTGAGTATTCTACAGTGAGGCAGTGACCGGCACTATGAGCTGCAGCAGGGCTCCCACATATGGCCTGCTTGGTCTCAATATTCCATACCACTATGCTGAAAATAAACAGGAAATGGTTCACACATTAAGCAAATACACATACAGTGTGTTTCTCTCGGTTTACCTTCCATCATCCTGGCCGCCAAGGGACACCAGATACTTGTTGTTGTGAGAGAAGGCCAGTGCCTCTACCTTAGCCTTGTGGAGCTGCAGTTCGGCATAGATGGTTCGTTGTACATAGTCCCAGATAATTATCGTAGCCTAGTGTGTAAATTCATGGGTTGTGAGTTCAAAATGTTGAGATTTAAGTTGTGATTTTATTAGTCAACCCAATTAGTATCAGACGGTTTACATGTGGAGAATAGCTATATTTTAAATACAGCTACCTGAAACCCCATGAAGGTGACCTGTCCAGAAGCAATATACAATCCACTTTTGGACACTGAGATACAGGATACGTTGTTGGTATGTCCGTGCAGGAACTCCTGCTTGCCATCTTTGATTTTTTTCAGAATGACTGTGCATCCCAGAGGATAGATGAGGTGTTCTCTGTCTGGGTGGACTCTCAGTCCAGAAATAACATGCCCTAATGAAACAAATAGTGACATTTCATTACTAAAGCTCGGAACATGTTTAAAAGTGTGTCACGTTAGAAAAAGATCTACTGCCTGTGATCTTGATGAATGGTGACGTTAGCTTCGCTTAAAAAGGCGAATGAGCATTGTATGACTAAAGTTAGCTGGTTGTAGCTTAAAGTTGGTAGCTAACCGCAGACCTGTAGCACTGTGGTGTCTGGCTATCTAGCAGTAATGTTAAAGGTTCGGGGGAAACTTACCGTTGAAGCCAATAACAGCTTCTAGTTGAAGATGAGGACCGTCGTGTGTTTCAACAGCCATGAGTGAAAACCTATTATCTAAATGTCACAATGTGCCTAAAGTTACGTTTGTTAATAAAAAGAAATCTGCAAGAACTATTGTTACGGTTTCGTTGTATTCTTGAACAGACCACAACTAATGTTCGCGTTACACCAAACAAACGTTGCCTAGCAACTCCTGAAGTTCTACTTGCCACGGTCATTGGTTGGTGAAATGAACTCGCTGCGTTCACGTGCTCTGGGACATTTGTGATCTAAAAATACAAACAAAAAACATTCAAAATAAATTTGTAAAGTTTGAAACTAGGCAATTAAAATAGTTAAACCATATTAGGGGAACGAATCTAGATTGGAGCCAAGAACAACCACACGTCTAAAACACATTTTATGTGTCTGCTTAACTTACAGTACAAACCTAAAAAGTAAATCTCTAGAATGGGAATGGTCATTTTTTTCAAATCTGCAGCTAAATTTGTGACAAAACCAGCATTGTTTACAGTTTTTAAATACGTTTTAAGAGCAAATTTTTAAAATTACTTTTATATTATAAGACTTTACTAGTGGCTGTGTTCTGTATTACGTTTTAAGAATGTAAGGCACCTATTGTGTTTGCTGCTACTAAGCAGGTTACTTTTGCACAGTGTCTGTTTCTGTAAGCTACCATGTATGTAGACAGCATGCCAAAGTATATGTTGTAATTGCATTACAAAACACCACATAACTAAATCAAAATGGAATACAAATATCTGAAAAAGTTTTATTATCATTTAATTTCATACAACTCGTACCAGAGGAAAAGTGCTGCTGCACTTGACAGTTCAATGATTAGGATTAAAGTCTTGCACTTCTGGCTATGCTGAGATCAGTGCCAGGTTTCTGCTTTAATTCAGCACAGTATTAATCATTCATTGAAGACCTAATAAGAAACAATAAGTTGATTTAGTAGCATAAAAAGTGTGTTTTGGGCATTCGACTGTTAATGATGGGCAACCAGCTAACAAAGAAAAATCACTTAACTACCTGCTACTGTTGGCTATGCAAATATTGTGCTGGTTTATTTTCTTTCTATGGTACTGCTGAGATGAGGTAGCAGACTGGAAAGCAGGCATTTTCTTAGATAACCCGTTTCACATTTAGCTGTGTACTTAATAGAACGTATAACCGTAAAAAAAAACCACCACATTGTAGGCATATAAAAAGTACCTTCTGATTTTGAATTTCAAACTGAAATTCTGTGGACAATTTGAATATGAAACAATATGAAAAATCACAAATCTTCAAAACCTAATCTCAATACACACAGAAAAAGAAAAATAAACTGTACATTTTAGCTTAAATGTGGTTTGTGGAAATTTGCATTATGACAAAATGTCCTTTGTTTCACTTTTCAACTCTTGGGATTCTCAGAATTTACTCCAAAACTTAAAATATCTTCCGATGTGTCTGTAGACATCTGTCTGTGTGTGTGTGTTCTTTGGTGTCTACTTAGAGAATGGCTCCATGAAAAGCTGCGACCACAAGTAAGACAAAGATAGGGTCTTTCTCCAGTGTGTGTCCGCTCATGTTTTGTCAGTGACTTATACCGTGTGAAGGTTGCCCCACACTCATTACAAATGTACTTCTCTGATTTAATATGAACATTTTGTTCATGTTCTTTCATGTTGCCCAACTGCGAGAAGCCTTTACCACACACAGGGCAAAGATGTGGTTTCTCTCCCGAGTGAGTTAATCCATGAATATTTAAATCCTGACGAGAATAAAATGCTTTTCCGCAAATAAGGCATTTGTATGGTCTTTCCCCTGTGTGTCTTCGCATGTGTCTTTTAAGGCCTTCTGAGCGTGAGAAGCAGCTCTCACACAGGGTACATCTGAAAGGTCTCTCTCCAGTGTGGGAGCGGAAGTGTCGCCGAAGCTCTGATGCCTTAAAAAAACACATTCCACAGTCTGCGCAGCGGTGAGGTTTTTCTGGCTGCTCCTCATGAGTCTTTTCATGTGCTTTGCAGTGACCTGACTCAGAGAATCCTTTTCCACAGATCGAGCAGGTGAAAGGCTTCTCCCCAGTGTGCATTCGCTTGTGACGGACAAGTTTGTTTAGTTTAGTGAACGTCTTCATGCAGTACGAACACTGGTGAGGCACCTTTGGTTTCTTTGAGTGCGTCCGCTTATGTCTTTCTAACTTTGAAGGCCTATTGAATACTTTGCCACAGTCAGGACATGGGTGCTTGTTTGTCCTGTTGTGGCAATTTTGGTGTCGAATCAGCTTCTCTTGTTGTGTGAAACTCTTACCACAATGCTGACACTGATGAAGAGGCTTAGGCTTCCGCAGATGTACAGGTTTATGCCTCTCTAGCTTTGATGGTCTGTCAAATACTTTGCCACAAGTAGAGCATGGGTAACACTTGTCAGATATGTTGGTCAGGGAGCTCTCTGGCTCAGTGGGAGCTGAAATATCACTGGAATCTGATTCTGAGATTACCTTCAAAACAACATCTTCAGGACCTACAAAATAAAGACATCAAGAATATATTCTGAATACATTCCTGAATAAAATGAATGCTTTGTTATTTGAGTGCAGAAAAACAAAACTTGAAAACTACAGTAAGCAACAAAACATACTTTCCTCTGAAGATTCTGTTTTAGGGACAGCTGCAGTGTCTGGGCCCATGACTGCAGCCTATACACATACAAAACCAACAGGGATTTGGAAAAAAGTATATCATGATCAGTTATGGAGTATATATGGCATATGAGGCGACACAAATGACACAACACTATGGCATTAAACACATCACCTCTCTGACGTGTTCAACTTAAAAAGTGAGAAATTATAACCTCGTAAAAGTAGAATTCATGGCAGACATGCTGTATTAGGTTGCATTAGATTGTACAGATTTACCTAATAAAGTGTCAAGTGAGTGTATGTGCTGTAAGCTAATTTGTAAGAAAAAGACATTGTGTTTTAAGGTTTCAGCAAAGTCCATTTAAAGTATACAGTTTTGAAAGGGTGATGTTAATGTGGGTATACTGGGATTTCTTTATTTACACTTTTCAAAATTTTGAATTTATAGCAGACTGTACTGTGTTGGATTGTATGCCCTTACACATGTTATGTCTGGAAATGAAGAAAACACGCTATCAGCTTCATGCTTTCCTCTCCTAAACATTGTGGACAGATGTTAACATCATCCACTAACAGTTACTTGACTTCTTTGTTTATACTGAAATAACGTTACTGACTTATAACTGCATATGCGTAAGATGCACATGATTTTAATTTATCTGGACAACGTTAGAAGAGAGATTAAACCACGAAACCAGCCAAAACGTGCACCTTGAATTGGAAAGTTGACAGTGATGGTTCAGGAAAATATCCTGTTTTTATACGTTTCTGATAGCTGCACCTAAATGTTTTGTTCCGAGTTCAGCGTCACTTCCGTGATTAACAACTGCTTTATCTCTGAAGTAGTTTTGCCAACAGAGGCTAAATGTATGATGATCTGGGAAAAGCTTGCACAAAAAGGTACCGTTAGCTAATTTGGCTAGCTAGGGGAAAGCTAACATTTCGTTAGCTAACTAATGTTAAGTAGTATAAAAATTCAGCAAGGCATTTACGATTGAGTCCCACCTCTCTAACGCCGATAATCCTTAGAAGTGAAGATTATCGCATTTTATCCCCAGGAATTTCATTTATCGTTACTTTAGCTACATTAAAAGACGGGTAAGACAGTTTATTGCAGCTTGCTAAACGAACTGCTATGTGAGTCAGCTGAGGTAATACTCGTCACCATGCATGATACCTTCAAATGCCCTCACATAAGTTCCGTAGTTGAGCGTTGTGGGAGAAAAGGCTACTTACTAGCTTTCTACTCTAATACATACGTTATCTACCATATACCGTGGTATTAAAATGATGAAAAAGGACACTGTGTATTACATAGATCTTTAATTTGTAAATGAGAAGCAAACCAATCTGACTATTGATGTGGTCAGATTGAAAACTGTTTTTGACCATCTGTCCTGAATGGGACATACAGTAGGTTCCTGAGGCTTGACTGAACAGAGGAGCTCGAAGAACCAAGGTGTTGCCTGATCTGCAAAATGTTCTTATCTGGTGGCAACAATCAAAGTTTCTGTCTTTTTTGGATTTAGTTGTAGGCAGTTATTGCCCAACCACTCCTTAATACAAGAGAAATATTCCAACAAGCTGGACAACAAGTGAAACTCCGACTCTGAAAGCACAATAAGCCTGAATATTATCAGCTTATAAGGGATAAGACATATGCTTAAAAGACCGAATTATCCGAGCAAGAGGTGTCATATACAATGAAAATAGCAAGGAACCTAAAACTGATCCCTGTGCTACTCCACATGAAAGAGGCATAGAGTCAGACATGATCTGGTTTATTGCAACAGAAAAAGTTCTATCAGTAAGATATGAAGAAAACCACTGAAGTAAAGAAAAGACAAACCAATAACATTTTTGATGCAATTTAGCAACATCTAATTGTCAACTGAATTACACACTGAGGTTAGATCCAATAAAATCAACACTGTGTCCTGGAGTCCGCCGCCATCAAAATGTCACTTATTGAATGCATTTTGTAAAAACCTGATTGAAACTTGTCCAAGACTTGATGAATATGCAGATAAGTGGAAAGTTGTTGGGCTAACACTTCTCTTTAAAATTTTGGACATGAAAGGGAATTTAGATATGGGCCTGTAGTTTATAGGGTCATAAGGATCCAGGTTTGGCTTTTTTTCTGTGTACAGTGTATTTTCATTTTTATATAAATGAAGCATGTATTGTCATATATTATCTGTAATACACAAATCAGTATTGTCAAGAAAACCAATATACTGGTTTTATAGGTGCTGATGTTTTGTTCTCCAAAGAGCTTTTTGGCCATATATAATTTTTTTTTCATTTTATTTTTTGTTTATTTGGGCTTCAAAAAGGGTGGAATATAATATAATGGCACTTTTTAAATACATGTTTTATACAAGTAACCCTCAAATAACCCTTCAATGCAATGTATATAATGTAAATGCTACATAGCCTACTTTACATTGATAAATTATCTACAATTGAAAATTCATTGTCATTGCAATTTTAAAAAATAAAGTTATGTTTATGTGTATGGGAATCCTCTGAAATCATTCATTGTTCAGAATAAGGTATTATGAAAAACTGCTTCATTCTTATTACTAAATACTTTGGAATTTATTTTGATCAAAACACAACAACTGTTTAGTAAAAAAAGATTTACATCTACAAGCACTAGTTGGTATCTGGGATGTGGGATGTAACTCAACTTTATTACCACTCAGTGTATGGTGACCAATATTATATCAAAACGGGAAATTGTGGGTAATTCACAAAGGTATTCTTACCTTTTAACCAAAATCGTTCAAAGCATTTTGTAGGGCTATTGTATGCAGAGCATTTATACGCAGACAACAATAAACCGTGTATAAAACCCTTTTCAGTAATTAATTTTGGAAAGAATTAAATGCTACCCTGGAATACATTTTTTCCTCGCAGTACACCGTAGTGACGTCACACCCAAACACGAAATTGCTGGGGTATTGTCGGATGTTACAAACTAAGTAGATTTTTTATTCATAGCTAACTTTTATCAGAATGTCTCAGGATCCCTGGTAAGTATTGCTTTTGGAGACGACAATACAATGGCTCAACAACCATTAACGTCTATAGATGATGTTACAAACCTGCATAGCCACTGTTTTCGTATTCTGCTAGCTACTGTTGTAACAGTTAGCTTATGCTAGCTAAATAACAACAAGTTGTATTTGGCCAACGCAAATCCTCAAAAGAATCCTCTTTATAGGTCAGGAAATGTAGAATGGTGGTCATAGACCAGGGCGAATGAAAACTGCAATGTCCTCAACTCATCTGCTATTGAATGAAAAACGAACATGATCAGAGTCGAATAAGGAAAAGGCAACGCAGAAACTGTCATGTGAACGCAGGAATGTTTACGTCAAACGTCAATCTGATTTACTTATTGAAAGTAAATCAGCACAAACGCTACGTTTAGTGCTAATTTGACGGAGACGGGTAATCCTGTTTTTTGATGGCATGTGTGCTTAACGAAACCTAACAAATTTCCTTACCAAAGACCAACAATATAATCTAATCAATTAAATATTGAACAGTGAACATTATGAGCTAGTCAGGAAAACGTGATATTAATATATTAATATTAATATTTAATACAACGAATATATGTATAGTCTGAACGAATTACATAAGTCACTTGTCTCAACCCTGTTAAAATCTACTAACTACTGTTTGTTTGCTTCATTGACCTTTAGGTTACAGAATTATGATGCCACTTGCCGACTGGCACAGGAAATAGCAGAGAACATCCATGAACGGAACAGGCAGCAGAGGACAGGGGGAAACCCTGCCAAGGTAAAGTGTTACAATCACAAATAGAGGGGGGTAATCACAAATTTCTCCTGAAATAGGTTTCTATGGTAGTCAGTTTTGAAAGTCTTCTGTCTTTTCAGATTAACATGACACTGCGAGCATCACTCCAGAAGCTAAAACAGAATATTGCCCAGCTCAAAGAGGGTTTATTGCGGACTTCATCATCTCGGCGCATGTATCCTTTTTATGTGACAATGTTGCTGGCAGAGGAAGTCATGAGACTAAGATTACATTTTGGGCTGGAGGGTTTTATTTGCTTGCAGTAGCCGTTGTGTTCCTATAGAGGGCATGAGAGTGTTTCCTATTGGAAAGGTTTTTATGTTCACTGATTAATTATAAGCTAACCCAACAAGAAAGTGCCTTCACATCATCAGTCGTGTATCACTTAAAGTGGTTAAATAATGTTGACTTTTTGCGTGACCTTAACAAAGCCACATTAGCATGCAGTCAGAGGCTGACAGGAGGCAGAACCTCATTGATGACCTGCTAACCAGAGAGAAGCATCTGAATGCTACCTTTAAGGGAGACCTCACAGAACCACAACCTTCCAGGCAGGTTATTTTATTTTCAGTCAGAGGTATATTTAAGAAAGTTCCCATTAGCAAAAGTCACATGCATTCTTTACTTTTATGAGTAGGATTACACAATTATAATTTGGCAATTATAGCATTAGGTCATGTTTTTAATAGCTTTGGTTGAATCTCAAAATACAGAATTTATGATTAATTTTAGACTTTACTTAAAATCATACTAAAAACTAGTAATGATGCGGTGACTGTTTCACAGAAACATCTGGTGAACTGTTATTGACGCATACATTCATCATATGAACATTCATCATATGAATGTAGAGTAATTTCCTAAACTACTAAGCCTAAAGTATGAATGTGCTTTCTGAGGACAACTATATTTTGCTGAAGTAGTTCGAGAAAATCTTTTCACCCTGATTTTCTTTCTGTCTGCATTGCTCAGTGTTAAAAGGGCCTAATCAAGCATCACCCTGCAATTCCTAAGAAGGCGTCCTGCTCAGAACATGCCACTTTTCATTTTGGGATATTTCTCTCCAAGATTCTTTTATAATATGTAACATTGGTTGCCCAATTAAAATTAATGAATCCTCAATCTCCTTTCTATGTCCTTGACCAGAAGGTCATAGACTCTGGTCTCTGCTTTGATGATATGTCACCTATCACTAACTTCCTGTGAAAGTCTTTGCACATCTGGTGTGACCCATGTGCTGTGACCTTTCTCTGTGCTATCTCCTGGAAGGAAGTAAGTCTGTCTGCCATTTTGACAAGGTGCTTTACTAAAAAGCTAATTCCTTTTCACTAAGAGGTTTGCTCGCTTTGCACTGTTGCTCACTCATTTGGCACCACCAGAAATGGATGCCCGTGTGCACATGCATACTCCAGCATTATTCACACATTCATTCATTGATATGAGGGAAAATCTTTGTGTCTGAATGTGTGTCATGATGAAGAGATGGGGGGGGGAGGTTGTTGATGGTTTATAACTCTTGACTGAGCATTTGTTCTGGTACCTGTGGAGGTAATCAGGAAGCAATATGCCATAGCTGATATCCTCTTCATCATCTGAAGTCATATCAGTGTGATGACTTTGAAAAGCTTCTGGCAGCAAGTGGTCATTACTGTGTGCAAGGTTTGACCTAGTGACAGCTGGACGATATTTGTTTGGACAGGAAGAGGAAATGGTGTGATGTTGTTAACTTCCTTTGGGCTCTCATGTTTGATTTATCAATGAGTGTTTATTTTTTTTTAGCACCTTTGTGTTTTTTTTTTATACTGTAGAGGCTCAACCTTTAATAGCAACATCCCTGCACAGTATAGTAGGGTACATATAGTTTGTGGCCATGCATTCTTCTTATTATTTTTAAATGGGAGGATAGTAGAATAAAATAGAGTTTCATGTTTCATCAGTTTGGTCCACATCTCGATGAAAGTTCATTTCTTGATATCTTTCACAAGCTTTGTTTTTGGGATTGATCTACTTTGTGGTGCTTTGCAAAGGCCTTCATCTTTTTATACTTTCATCTTTTTACAGACCACACACCCAATTAAAGAAAAGGCTGTGCAAAAAAAAAAATAAAAATCTTAATTTTTTTACATTAGCTCTGGAAACTATAATCATGAGGTTGTATGGTTTTTAATTTGTTCACTAAGACGTAAAGTTAAGAGTGGTATGTGGTGGGTAATTTGGATTTGTGGGTAGGACCCATTCCCACTGTGTGGTCTCTGAGGACAGAATGTAGAAAGGGGTGGATTGGCCATGCTTGAATAATCTAAGCCCCCATTTTTCTGAGAGGGGGGGGGATTTTTGGGTAGAACTAAAGGCATTGTGGTTCCAGAGGGACCTTTAAAGTATCTCTGAAAAAATGCATTTAAGTCGCAAGAAGGACATGGTGCCTGGATTTGGGGGCTCACTTCAACCTGTTGCCTTCTGGACCTACCTTTCCAGCGTTATTAACTAACCTTTCTTTTGCATTTCAGTGCCCTGGACATAGTTATAATTAGTTAAATCTCACCTGTCTAAGTCACTTAGTCAAGACCTGAGTGCTCAGGCCTAGATGGCGGCAGTCTAGTACTTTGTGACTGCCAAGGTATGTGCCTGACTGACTTTGGCGGTGCCACTGGCTGGTTAATTGGATCTTCACACATTGGGTGCTTGCGTGGAGGAAGTGGAGGGCTGGCACACAATCTCAATCAAACATGTTAGATAGAGTAGACCGAATGCTTTGTCTCATCTAGACGTTTGATATGATATTTAAAGCAGAATAAAATACACATCACACTTTGAGATACATTAATTGGCGGGATGTAAAAGTAGTTTTATGCACTGTTCATGCGAAAAAAAAAGATAAAAGCCAAAGAAGCTTTTACTTTTGAATTTGGATGTTTTGTTTTACATGTAACATTGATAGAAATAATTATGATATCTGGACATCCGAAAGACAGCAAACACATATGGTTTAGTAGTGTAATTATGTCCTTAGTCTCTGATACACCAACATGTGACTCAGTTCACTTTTCCTGGGCTTGGCCAGCAGGTGACTTGCTTCTAGCAGACATGGTAAAATTCAGCCTCAAACAGAGACCCTCAGCCCATCACCACAAGTAAGCCCAGGAGGGTGGTGCAGCTTTAAGTTATTAGGAGAAGAATAGCTTTTAAACCACATGGCAGTGTTTAGCACAGCACAGTATAGTGCCAAGAGCTCTCTGGTCTGTCACTTCGTCAGAGAAAAACCTCCCCAGCAGTCCACAGCCCTCTGACAGATTAACATGCACTGTTTACACACTCAGCAAGCTAACCTGTTATTTTTCAACTATTCTAAAACCTTAAAAGACAAAATAAGTAAACAAATATTGTGATCTGAAGGATTATATTGCAATAAAGGGTTTATTTTTGAATAAGGCAACATGCCCTGTACAGATGTGTTTCATGTAAGAGTTGTACAGATGTGTATTTTACTTCTATTCCAAACCTAAAATAATGATTGACAGACAAAAAGAGTACTTTTGAAATCTAATTTTAAGTTGGACTGCACTGTTAATCTTTGTGTCTTTAAAAGTTATTGTTCTGCTTTTGGTAGGAATATATTATCCACATTTTTTGTTATGATTGTCACATTTTTCTTTTGTTAACTATTTTTAACTGAACGTCTGCTTTGAAACATTTTACATTATCACCATGATGTTTTACAGGTCAAAGCTGATGGCTGGAGGAGCAGGTGCAAGTGGAGGCGTTACAGCCAACCCCTGGCTGGTTGACGAATCAGACGAGACCAGAGGGCTAACGTTCGGGGAGATCAAACAGCAGCAACAGCGAATTATTGAAAGTAAAGTGCTTGGATAACCTTGGATAAGACAATTGTCACATACGGTGCTAGTTATTCTGAACGATCTATATGTCTGTTTCTCTCTATATCTACACTTTCAGTCAAGCAGTCACATAAGGTGGGAATGTGCAATTATTAAATAAGTGTATTCTAGATATAATGTGATTTGTATTATAGTAGTGTTGGCCATGCTGATCAATGCTAAAATATTTAAAGGTGATTGTTACAATTTGCTACTACATATATTGTAAGCCCATGCCTGCTTTATCATGTCTCCTCACTCTGACATGACTTGGACAGCCAGACGTTAGTTCACCTTACTCCATGTGACACTTTATTGCTATGTCTATTACGGCTCTGGTTACTGTCAATTTGGGATCAGAGATTCCTGTTAAGATGGTGAAACCAAACCACATGGAAGTTTTGTAGTCCCCTGAGGAATTTCTGGTGGAGTTGGGTAATGGTGTGTGCCTGAACCTGCGGTCATAAAGAATTCCTGTGGTACAGTGTGTGTCAAACTTGGAAACGTAGGGAGCTTCTCTTCTGTTCTGTCCTTTCCTCTCCATTTTTCCTCTCCACCTTAGCAAGCCAAAATTGTAATAGTATAATAATAATAATAATAATAATAAGTAAAGTACTGAACGACTCACATGTGGCTCAGTTAGACCCCAACAGCCTGTCATTGCTTTTTTGCAAATAGTTGTGTCATTATATCACCAATATAGTTCATTGTAATTTCTCCCTTCTTGCACCTGACATATTAAAGAAACAATTGTGATGTTACTTTATTTGTTTTACCCCCCGACTACATTTTTTAAGTTTAAAGTTGGATCTTGTTAATGTGAATCTGTTGATAGAGGACTTTTTTTTGGCTGCAACAGGTATTTTACTTTGTCTAGTATGTTGGCTCTCTTTTTTTCTCACTCTTTTTGGGATTTCTTATGTTTAGCATTTTTCTTCTCTCAGCCCAGGATGCAGGATTGGAGGCACTAGCAGCTGTCATCAGCCGGCAGAAGACAATGGGCCAGGAGATCGGTAATGAGCTGGATGAACAAAACGGTAAAGATTAACGTTCATGTGTGTCTGTACTTATTTATGAAAGCAGACATACTTGTTCTGCAACGGGATGAAATGCCTCATATAACTTCTTGGACACCGACACTCCATGACACCACAACACGGACATACTGTAGTTATTATCTACGCATGCACACACGCCCCCAAACTAACATTGTTACAGCAAGTGACCTCACATTCGCATCACTGCTATATCTACCTATTGACCATTACTTATTCCTCAGAGGAAATTTATATTTTGTGGAATCGGATCTTCTCAAAGCTAATGGTGTTTTTGAGCTATTTCTAGCATAATGTCTGTCATCAGTCCATAAATAGCTTCCACCACAGCTAAAATGTGCCATACACTATGTAACACATCACTCCAGGGTATTTTTCTGCTCAGACTGCTGGTACTTGAGACGTAAGACTGTGGGACGATCATCTGTCAACCACTGAACAATTAGATCCTTTAATGCATTTCTCTCAGAAGACTGAAGCAGTTAATAGGCTATGGTCTGACAGTGTTACCTTACGGAGAGGATGTGCACATGTTTTTGTTTTTTATTTAATTGTGTCTCTAATCTTCACACTGATAGTGAACCCAGAACACACATTAGTCTGTCAGCTTTTCTTCTGACAAGGAGCAAAAGGAAATTCACTGTTCAGAAATTGATTGATGATATAAGAGGAAAACTGATATTTTACCCTACATCATCAATAAAGGATTGTGGATTGGTTTTGTTGTCAGTGTTTTGCAGCAGTGGGTCAAATGTAGACTTTTTATGTCTCTCTTTGGTTACCCAACTGCAACTAGAGTGAAGAAATCATGGTCTCAGCGCTTATCTAATTATTAGGCCAGTTGAAACTGGAATTCTGAGTTGTACAGTTGGTAAAAAACAAGTTGGTGAAGCCCGGACAGAAAGACCGTTAGACTTAATCAGTCTGCTAAAATTGGAAACCATTAAAAATAAATGGAATATTCTTCAAAAATAAAAAGTATTCTAGTCTGGAAGATTATTTTGATTGTCTAATTGCCTATATCCTCATCTGGATTTGTCTCATATATTAGTTATTGTCTGTTTCTGGTGACGAGGTTCCAGTTGGGAAAAGAAGGCAGTGTACTGTCTTGTAATATCCTGTCTGAGCATGTGTACCCAAACAAGTCCAAAAGTTGTATAACCAAGTGATCTCGTCTTGGAAATAAATGACCTTCCCCTCTGCCGGGACGGAATGGCAGATGTTTGGCTGGTTGTGGTTGACACCAATGGGACAAGGAAAAAGAAAGAAAGGAAGGCTGATTGTTTTAGCCTGCTCTCCTGTTACCATATTGAACTAGAGACGGATCATTGCTCTAATGCTCTGGCTGGAGTGTTTTTTCAGCTTGATGTCAGTATTTCCAATAATATGAACCTGAATGTGTGATGGGAGAGCTGTAGCTGAGAATTACACTAGTTTCAGTGCAAGTAAGGAAAAGGCAAACGATTGTTGGCCCTGGAAGCAGTTGCCTGTCACTTTTTTTTTTTTTTTGCCCCAGCACAACTCTTGAATATAAATTTGAAGTGAATTCAACTCCTTTCTGTAATGGCCAAACATATCTACACCAACCAGAGGTATTGTAATCAGTTCCATGTTTTCGAATTGGAACTTTACAAAGTTGTAGAAGCCCCCACACATTTCCACCTGTGTTTTTTTTTTTTTTCCTCAACAGAGCATTCATTGCTATCTTATAATGTATGCAGTAAACTGTTGCAAGAATATATACCCATGTGTTCTGGCTATTGTTTCTTGCAGAATATAGTCACTATGTGTGCATTGTAACCAACCCCTGGGGTTAAGCAGACAGGTGATAAAATGTAGAAAATTTCTTCATGGGCCAATCCAAGTTCTTCAGTCTTCTCTAGATCGCTCTTCGCAATTTATAGCCAAGCTTATGTTCATAGGGCTCACTGAAACAAACTAGTGAGTCACCTTTCAGAGTTTTTCTATCCTTTTGCTGCCTCTCTATCTCTCATCACATCACCTGTTCTCCTTTCCCCTGTCTTTTCCCTACTGTCTTCTTTCTTGCTGTTTCCCTTGTATCCTTTCATACTGAGTTATGGGACTGATCTTGTTTGCCTTATCGTTGGCTATGGGCCAATGGGTTTGACAGGTTGGAACATAGGGGTGTATGCTAATGTGTTGCTATTGGTTCTTTAGGTGCTCAAATGCTTTCAAAATAATTACAAGTTGCTAGCAAAGTCCCCAAATATAGGCTTCCTTTAAGGTTGTTTGCAGCAACACGCAACATTTTATAGATGTGACAGTGACAACGTTTGTCATTGACATAAATGTGCTTTCCCATTTATTTACAGTTCAATTGCACACTGAAATCTGGCCAGAATGCTGCAAACATGCATCAGACAAAATATTGAAATATTGATTTTGCAATCACTACGGTGATTACAAATAAATGGAAAAAAACAAAAACAAAAAAAGTGGTCCAAAATGTTTTTCACCCATTTCTCTTGGGCATACCAAGTTACAGTGTAGCAGTGCTGTTGCTACAGCAGTCCTTGTTATTACAAAATACATTTTTGTGTGATATAATTTGAGCATGACATAGACTTCACTCTGGCTGTCTTTGGTAGTTTATCCAGTTTGTCTTAATATGAGAAATTAAGGCTCAATTAATTAATGGTTTCTGCACACAAAACTAAAGATTAATGCAATGTTTTTTTTCTAGATTTGTACTTAAATTACTTGAATTATTGCTTGAGAGCGCTTTGTAGGTACTGTATTTCTTTCTTGTATCGAATGTCCAAATCGACAACATAAAAAGTAAGAGGATAGTTTAATGTTTCTGGAGAAGCAGAGAAAATGGATTTAAGTTATGGAGTACAGAAAAGGCCAGGCTTCTTGTTGATCTTGACAGTTGGCGTGTAACCTTGGCGTCTGACTGTCTTTCTGTCTTGTAGGGTTCCTTTTCCCCCTGATCACTGTGCTGTAACAGTGTTTTCCTATAAATAGATTAGGCTCTTTGTAGTTTGGCTGCTTAAGTATAGCTCATGACCCAAGTGCAGTGGAGGATGTAGTCATTTCCTTTTTGAGAAACAATTCCAGCTGAGGTCAGCAAGGAAGATGACCCTCTTTCAGTGGTTTTGAGACGAACCCAAAGCCCCAAGTTAATTCCCGCTCAGTCTGAATTGGTTCAGAATGGACTGAAGTGAGTAAGCAGATGTGTTTTACGACACGTAACATTAATCTGTGAAATATTGAAGGTTTTCTAATCTTAGCTGCCAGTCATAACAAAATCAGAGATTCAATTATGATTGTTATTCTGTTAAAATTAGTTAAATGATACACAATCATATGGGAGATTTATGTCCACATTAAATGTTACAAAAAAAGGTCTGGCACATGCTGCAGTAGTTTCCCAGTGGCTACCTTATTAAAAGTGCTCGCTTCGAAAGAGATGGTAAAAGTGTGAGGCTGTCTCATTTGAGACTTATTCTGAATTAAATTTGACGGGCAGTGAAATACTGCTGCTGTTACATATGCAACGTATTGTAAGAACTCCTGCTCTGGCATTTTCTGATGTATCTCACTATACAGAGGATGTGACAGAAAACCACGTGATGTAGGCAGATGCGGAGCCACAGCACACACACAATGATTGTACCAATCAGTTTTTGATTGTGAAGATCAAGCGATGAGTTCTCTGCATGTTTGAAGTTCAACAGAAGTTAAATATTGCTCCTCAGATTTCACCACAAAAAAAAAGTTTTTATATTTGTCAGTGTAGAGAAACGTAACTCGATTTGAACTGAAATGTTCTGGAACACATTTTAGATTGATCTAAAAGATGTTTTCTTTTAGGTATTGCCACAGGTCAGAGTGCATGTACACTTTGGTTCGTCTAAGACTTGGTTGTAAGCAAAAGAAGGCTTATTATCTGGCATGACTCAGCAGCAGCTATGTCTATGCTGAATGTTGTCTTACAGTTGTAGGTGTTTTCTTATTTGATAAACTTTGCCTTTTACAGAATCAATTTTCTCAAAGTGTTTCATGAAGCATCTATAACAGTTTTGTTTACTAATCTTTATTGAAATTATAAATCTGTTTAACCCACATTAGCAAATTAAATGTTGTCTATGTTTTATGTATATGGATTCAAACTGCCCTGGTAAATGGGAGTGTGTTTGTAGCACTTTGTAAACTAGCCTGGTTTCCATTCTTCTTGTAACCAAGCCTCTAAAAAAACCCAATTGACTTTGCTCCTATGCTAGACTTTATTTATGGCTAATAATTTGATCACTAATTTGATTCTGCATCACTAGGGCCAAGTTGGGCAGCAGTAATGACTTCCAAATAAACAGACAAAGTGAGAGGAGAGAGGCACTTACTGCTGCAGCAGAATGACATCAGCTTCACCCTCAGAGTACAGCTCTCTGCTTGGTTGTGATTTTAGAAACAATTCAGTGAGCAAATAAACCATACTAATGATAGCACTTGACAGAAAGTGAGTGTGGTTACAGCTGTAGATTGATTTATTGCTTGTTTGAGTCACTGTTTAAAAGTATAAAAAGTATGTGTTTTCCAAGCGGCATGCCAAAGAAGAGAGTCACAATGTAATGTTCAAAGGGGTTGTTTCATTTGAGGAATGTTGAGTTTGGAATGTGTGACCACCATATTGGTTCACTTGGTGTTTGACTTTTTAATTATTGTAATGAATTACAGATAAAGTTAGACTTAGACATTATAAAATGCTTTAGTCTCAATCAGTAAATTGAGAAAATCTGAACTTAAGCCTAAATCACAATTTTTTTTTTCTTTGCCACAATTTTTCTTCATCTGTCTTTATTTCTCCATCAATCCATATTAGCATCCATCCATGTCATTAGGCCTGTTGGTGTCACACTGATCTGTGAATGATCTAGCATGAGGCACTTGATTCACATCATCCACCCCCAAGCAATGGTTAATCCAGTTTAGGTACAGTGAAGAAATTACCATTTCGGAACACTTAAGAAAACATCTGAAGCCCTTTCATCAATAATGTTTTTTTTATTTTTAACAGTAAATCAAGGCCCCTCTTCTCACTCAGATAATATTAACTTTGGCTTTGCTTATTTGCTGTCTTGTGGTGCAACTTATTGCACCTTTTGTTTGTGCTTTGCAATATTGTATTTTTAACGCTCCTGCTTTCAGTGTTTTTCTTTGGAGTTTAAGATAGAAGTTTGCTTTTTAAGTGCTTCCACTGGCTTTTAATGTGCTGAGTGTTGTAATACTTATGCAATTGTGCTGTTTTTGGTGGCTGATTGATTGTGGACTTATTTGTGGTGGATTACATGAAAAATTCATACATAAAAGGTTGTGTGAATGATTCCTTATGTGCTTTTTGCAGTGGCCTGGTGCCATAACTTGCATCAGTTGTTAAGGTAACCCCATGTGTTATAGGCATTAGGACTCCTTTTTGATAGAAGACTTTAAGGCATTATAATATTGCAAAACAACATATTTTTCTAATATGGTGCTGCCCTAGTTGGAATGCAGTGTTACGTAATGTTTTTCATTCTAACTTGGCCCTATCCATCCCTAGAACATACTTCCAGTAGCCTTCTGGTTTATCCACATGGTCTTGAGCAAACTGTAGATATGAAGTGTGTGTGTGTGTGTGTGTGTGAGACTTAGAGTAGTGAGACTTCCTCCTACATCCCATTGATTAAAACACCTGTCTAAGTTTTCATTGAAATGAAGAGGTGATCCTAGAGGTTCACATGCTATTGCCACATCATGAGTTTAAACAATAATTGAGTGTTTTTTAGAAACATTTAAAAAAAATTTAGGTAAGATTTATGCAAAAATAGGACACGCACAGTACCACTCCGTTTGTATAGAAAACCATAGGCATTCAAAACTTATAATAATAACATTGGTTATTAATGATAAATGTAGAGTTTGCTCTATAGAGTTATATTTGCAGGCTGTAATTGTAAATAACTACTTACAAAGTTTGTTGTGCGTTTTCTGTATATGCATTATAACAAAAAAGAATCAACAAATCTTTATCCTTTTGCAATTTATGTTTTAGATACTGTCATGTATGCTTTCAAACTAGAAGGTTTCCTACCTTCATAGTTTCTGCAGTCTTTATTGCAAGATTATGGCTTTGATTTATCTCGATCCATCTGGAAAAAATGTGTGCTGGTGACAGTTGTTAGCAGGAAAGGCCCCAACTTAAAAAGCCAGTGGCAGAAATTCTCAGACTACAGGAAGAAGGACCTCATGTGTGCCTGTGAAAGGGGAGAGTGAGCAAAAAGATTAAGTACCATCAAACCAATATTAACCAAGTCAGCCATGGTAAACTGTGCTATCAAAGACCAAAATAACAGATATTTTTATTACCCAATGAAATGTGACTTTGCTACAGTTGATTTGATAATAAAGCATGTTTAGGTTTGGTATCTGTATTGAGCCCAAATAATTTGTGCATTGAAGTATACATTTGCATAGTTTAAACACAGCTTGATTTTCTGTCATCTACATAGCAAAAGAGAACCTGTATCTGATATAAATAATTGAATTGCAAATGTTCAGAAGATGTAGAACTACAATGGAATACATTTCATAATATTGCATTGAGAAGAACAATCTACAGTTTATCAGGATTTCATGGTGACTCATTTCTGGGTGATTTTCTGTCCTGTTTAGGGGATATGATAGCATAGTAAGGTGTATACATGCCACAGCATAACAGATCAAATCATCCTGAGTCTGCATATTTGTGGGCTCTCTGGGGGTTATTTTGCATCAAATGGTGAATTTTCTCATTTAGGTCTCTTCAAATCAAGTATTGGCAGTTTAGCACAACACTGACACCATCACATCCTAACAAACAATGTAAAATCAGCTTATTTGCTGACTTTTTAATTCTCAGCTCATAAATTGGACATGGGTTTGCACAGATGGAGTTTGAAGTAGATGTGACTCTAAACGTCTTTATGTAGCCAACTTTTTCCATTCTTCCTACAAAGGTTTGTGGCATTTTTGGAGAGTACAAATGAATGCAACACTGTGACTGTCTACTAGGAGACAGTTATACGTTTAATTATCTTCATATTAAAAAAAAAAAATGGCATCATGCTTCTCCTCATTCCAGCTGGCCTTTCACACATTGAGCGTAAGTAACATCTGTACTAAAATGAGAAATGGTAAAAATTAAAAACATAATAAGGGAACCATAAAAGAAACTTAACAAAAGGATTTACTATGTGTATTAAAAGAAAGTATTGAGAATAATGTAGAGAATCACGTGACTTCTCAAAGCACCTGAACTGTTTGAGGCTATGCCTCATCCACCAAATTCAGCTGTTGTAAAGCCTGAGGTAATAATAGCAAAGCAAAGCAAAGCAAAGGATGCAGCTGGCTGTCTTTACATCCAACTTTACAGTGACAACTCACTGTATGATTTAGAGGTATTAACAGAGGTGAGAGATTTTTCAGAATTCCTTTAACTCCTGACATTTTCTTATCCTCTGACCTTCACTCTTTCACATGCGTGCACACACAACCATTAGACAGGAACGTAGAGAAGTCCAGTGCAGGAGCGAGGTGTGGTCAGACCTGCTCAGCTCATCCGCAAACCCAGATCACATCCAGATGTCCACTGACACAGGCACGTCAGTGGACATCTGGGAGACTGGGTGAGGTTGTTTCCCTTTTCTCCCTACTCCATCCATCCTCCACAACACACATAGCCACCATGCTGGCAGTTGCAAGCTTTTTCACAATCTATCAATCGTGCAAAATCCCTCTAAAAGACACACTAATAAGGAAAGGAAAAAATGTAGGGAGGTATGATTTCACCAGTTCTTTCCCACAATGGTCTTTAAAACAGAAGGTGACACAACACTTGGAAACACTCTATTAACTGGGTTTTTTTTAAAAGATTTGGTCTTATTACCACGTCTTTGAGCAGTACTTTTTAATTCTGTCTTTTGTGGAAATTAATGTAATAAGTTTATTGGATCCTTAAACAGGATAAGCATTTAAGATAATGGATGGTTGAAGGAATGGATGGTTTTATTGTTGTATATCTCCTATATTTTGCTCTTTCATTGTGTATTACATTATCATTTGTTCATCCCTTAAAAGCATTCAGGGATGTGAAATAGGAATTGAGCATTGTACGTATAAGAGCTGACATTTGCTCCATGTTCGGATTATTTGCAGCCGTACTTCAATTCAATGGTACTTTGAGGCGTAATACAGTACAGTCATATTGGAATAAATATATATTCCTTCTTGTTTTGTTTCACTGCTTCTCTGCAATAAAAAAATAATTCTTACAGATATACTCTTTAAAAGAACTTTAGTGCTAGCTTTTTTTAGGTTGCATGAAGTGCATCAATGAATAATATTAAGTATTATATGGATACTATTATATGGAGAGTACACCAGTCTCCACTGTTGAGTATTCTTGATAACCTGCTCAAAAGAAGGAAAGTATGATTTGAATTTATTTTGTCTGCACAGCCAAGGCCCTGCTATGTCTTTATTTAGAGAATTACTTAGTGTGTGTGGTATGTGTACAATTTAATGGCAAACTGATGTTGATACCATGTTGTAATTTTTCCCTGGAGAGCTCTTTCAGGCAGATATTCCAGGGGAAGCACATTAGCTATATGTGTTGGTGGTATTGGTGGCTGGGAACCTCTGCAGTTTCAGCTGCCAGTTCCTTTGGCTCTGGGCAAAGGATTCCCTGCCATTTAATGGTACCTTGGACTGACTCGGCTTGGAGCTGTAGGTTCCTTTTGGCTCACGCAAGTGACAGCGGGAACAAATCTCCCCCTCTGTTTATTTAATTGCTAACCGCTCTGGTTTAGGGCCACATTCAAAGGGCCGACGAGTGAAGAGCTGCCTTGCGTTCTCCTCAGCCTCAGGGAAGCATGGGTCATTCCACATAATGAGTGGAAGGACTTACTTTTCTAAGTCTGCCTCTACCCAAAACCAGCACGTGGTTCCCATTTAAGCACAGGGGGAAGAGCGCACCTTCATCTGCTGGCCATTTTTGTGTGTGTGTGTATGTAGGGATGAGTATGTGTGCTTGAGAGTGTAAGTACCTTGTCTGAGTGTGAGATCATTGTGTTTCTACTGACATTGTACACCATATGTCCAACACATGTCAGATTGTGAGTGGCAGTCTATATTTATAGCTGCATGAGGAGCTCAGATGCTGCAGGCCAGTCTGAGATGGGATTGACTTTGCGGTAGATGTCAGTGCAGGACCTCACACACAAACTGAGAGTAATAGAGAGCAGGGTGGGCTAATCTCACAAATGCAGTGTGCAAAGACAATGAGTTGAGGGAATCTGAGATTTTTTTCAGTAAGTGAGGGGGTTAGATAGATCGAGGGACAAAACAAGACCTCAGGAACTGGGAAGGAGACAAAGAGAAATGTTAAAAGTAAATATGAGACAACAAAGAGAGTTTAACTCATTGGAAAAAATTTCACAAAGATTAAAAAAGACTAAGCAGATGTTTAAAGATAGAATACTATGATTCCTTTATAAAGCTGTGTTAAACAACTGGGTAACAAAGTTAAATTAAATTTGTCATAATTACAGTCAAGATCTTGTGCAGTCTGTCTTACATGCATTTATATGAGTTTATTCATAACAAACCTTGCTCAGCCCAAGCCAAATTACATTAACACTAAAGAGTATTTGTTTGCACATGTTTAGTGAAAACTGGTCACTTATATGTCAAGTAACATATAACTATTATTATGAACCAAAATATCTACGCCAAGTAACAGTAGACACAACATTTATATTTTTATTGCATTATACATTAGAGGTATTTAACAGAAGGAAATTTAAACGATAGCTATCACCTAACACTGAAAAGATTTATCTCTGATTCATCTCTGCACATCAGAAACGGTTACAAGTCTTTAATCCTGCTGCAGCAATTTGTCATGTTTTGTTCTTCATGTCAATCCATTACATCTGATGATCTTATCAGATAATCTTGCATGTGTGGAGTCAGAGATCGTCTGAGGATGAGCCTTCCCATAGCCAAAAAAAAAAAAAGTTTTAATCATAGCTTAATCTTAATCTAATCTTAATGGAAGAGGTGTGTGTGTGTAAGTAAAATGTTGATGTCTGCTTTTTGTGTTTTAAGTGCTGCACAGAACTGTGCTGCTTGAACAAACACATGCCCTTAAAAAGGCTTTTGATCTGTTATCTAATCATTCTCATCTGTTTCACCCTGGCTAAATACCAGCCTCTTGTTTTGTTTCCAAGCTGCTAATGTTACACGTTTGAGACAGGCCTCACTTTAAGTGTGGACATAGCTCCTGCTCAGGCTAAAGGTAACACACACACAGACCAAAAATCACATTGTTCTTTTTAATATTTATTTATTTATTTTTAGGAAATATACAAATTAGACATATTTGTTTAAATATATTTTGTGATCAGTTTCTTGATATATATGCCAGTTTTTGGTTGGTGTTCCAGACAACATAAAGTAACAGTCTCTATAATGACATTTCCCAGAATTCTCCAGCATTTATTCTTTTGTTGTGTTCACTCAGCATTTGATGACTGAATTATGTTGTCTCACATTATTTGCTGGCCTAAAGGAATTCAATTAACATTTAAATAAGTGTTTGGTATGCTTTCAAAACTATTTACGTTTTACAAAAACTTATTATTTCCCCATTACTGATTTAAAAAAAAAATAAAAAATCTCTAGCACTTTCTGTTAAGTGCCAGTAGCTAGAGAAAACACTACACTTTGGCAGGGATTCATTCAAGACATGTTTTGATTTAGAGTTGAATTATCTGCAGATCTGCTTTTCCCGATTGTTATTGCAATAATGAACAATTCATAATAATTATAAACTAGCGTTGAGACCTCTGCCATTTAAAAGATACTTTCTCATCTCATCATTCATTTTCATGAAAGGTAAAATAAAGATTCCTTCTTCTCCCTTATGTTTTCTATATGTAACCACTAGTGGGCAGTAGAGGCAGTGGTGAGACACCAGTTTACACCTACAAAATGAAATGTCTCTTGGCTGTGTGCTTTTTCTCCCATTGGATGCAAGTGTCACGATCGGAGAATGATCGATGTCTAGAGTAGATGAAGAGAGAGCTCACACAGGATTTGTTAATTTGTTTAATTCCTCTGACAAAGCATTTCCTTTTCCCTACTAATCAGTACCTACTCCTTTTTGCTCAACAACTGGGAGGGATGGGTAATTACATGACAGCAGTTTGAATGGCTGTAGCATGCAAGTGCACAGCCAGACATAGCACCAGTATGAGATTTGCACTGTTGTGTCTTATTCATTCATTCATTCATTCATTCATTCATTCATTTATTTATTTTTGTGTGTTGCATATAATTCTCAGTATGTTAATTAAAATATTTCTTAGCTGGTTAGTGCCCTGCAACGCTGTCCACATGCTGTGTGGGAGGCTGCTTTCTTTCAGTATGGGAAGTTGTTTCAGCCGTGCTGCTGGCCAAACATTTATTCTGGCCTCAATGTGTAGAGTGCAGTTATGCTAACTCCAACACATACTAGAGATTTTTAGCAATTATGTAGATCTCATGTGCCACCCTAATATGCCAAGTTTTTCCACTTCTGTTGTCAGTGTCTAATTCTAATTAATGTTTTATTGGGATTGGTGTATTTCAGTACAGTATTTCTGTAGTGGTTTGTAAAAAGTTCAGATTGTACTGCACGTTTCTTTTATTGGAAGAAGAAAAATATTAACATGAGGTATTAGATATTTCAGACAACTTACATGATAATAAGGCTGTAACAGGTTAAGTAAAAATGGTGGTTTACATATGTTACGTAAAACCTGTAGTAGGTTTGGATTTGTATTTATTTTTAGATTTTGGGTGCAAGTAAATGGAAGTAGTGAGTTTCATGTTTATCCTGCACTTGTTTGCTGACTCACATTGGGAACAGAAATTTAATATACCACCATTAATGAAGTAGTAAAGTAGTGGTAATGACAATAATTGTTTGTTGTACAGGTGTAGAAAATAGACCAAAAATTGCTTTGTGTGCTGACTAAAGTATGTACCTTTTCAATACCCCACCACTCTTCCCACAGACTTAGAATATGCTAATAATTGTCTTTTTACTTATATAGGCTTATATTACATGTTACTGTCCATCTGAAAGTGTTGCAATCTGGAGAGGCTTCCAAACAACGGTTCAGCATCTCTATAAATCTATATTGCTATGATGGAGTGTGATCATGTTAAAAGACACCATAACACTTACGTTTTGTTTGAAGTCAGATTGAGAAGGTTTAAGTAACCTGCTTGTTATCTTGTTTTAAAACTACTGATAGACCTCCCTACCAGAGGTCCCACTAATTAGGACTTTAAACTTGAGATCCATATTGAAGGAGTTCCTAAATGGACACATGTGCATCGTCCAAAGTAAAGTCCAAATTTGATTTCACTTTATCTGAGAATTTTCCAGGCTGAACGACAACATATTGATGTTTAATGTTCCACATCCCTACTGAACTTCAGCAGATAAATATCAGCTGCCTCTAAACTTTCACAATAAAATATCGCTATCCTGTTCTCCTTCTGAACAGCACTGTGGGTTAACACTGGATGGATTACTTTTTCCTCAGGGGGCATAAATGATTGTCAGATTTGTGTCACATCCCGGAAACGTGTGTGCCTGTGCCAAAGTGTTTGAGCCTTCATCTATGTGGCGTGTTACATTGGTGTAACACGGTACTCATAGATGAGTGTGTGTGTATGTGTCAGCGTCTGTGCATGAGAGCATATGTGTCTCCATGCATGTGAGTGCCGTACAAATTAAACACGGTCTGGCAAGAAGATCAAAGTCCCTCCATAACTCCTTAGTCAGTCAGTCAGCCAGCATATTGCCGGGAAGCGCCATTTATCACAGGGAATGTTGAGTTATTAGACTCATATCATTTCAATTACAACACAGTTGCTCAGTTAGTGAAAAATTCTCTCTCTTTTTTTGTCTTTTAGAAATATTTGTTTACAACTTGGTCATAAAGGAGAAGACTAATGGGCATTGAAGGCTTTAATATAATAAGGAGTATTGGTTCTAGACCATTGTAGTGTTTAGGGTAAAAGTAAACATCCAAAATTAATTCCTTATTTTTGTTTAAAGCCGTGCCACTTCCAAACATGCCGAGCCAGTTTGGGCTCCTAGGAGATAATATAATTTTCTTGGCATTCAAAATGAATAATAAAAATCAAATTATTTAATAGGTTATTTAAATCACAAAAACTCCTCATGACCCCAGACATTTCCTTTTTGTGATTGTACCATCATTTTTCCATAGGTTTGTCATTTGGACGTCTTAGAAAGTCAAATGTATTTGTAATAGCATAAGAAAATGAGTTTGTCTTGAAATTAGCTGTTGTAAAAGGAAAGTAGCAGAATAATTGTTGATTACTATAACGTGAATGGGTGCAGTTACAGACCTTCACAGACCTTCCATGGGTATTGAATAGTGTTGTCATGATAGCAAAGAACTTAGCAACAAGCTGCAGTAGATTCACCAATAACTGTGCCAGAATCTAGTAGGTATCTAATGGTTCTCATGTCCTATGAATTTAATTCAATCAAATCTATTCCGTTTCTTTTTTTCCCTTGTTAGTTCCTAACTTCTCAAAATGTCCCCCCCTCTTGGGTGTCCTTGCTAATGAAGTGTGATGGTAGTGATGAAGTGTAACAGCGGCTGTTTTGGAGGTGCTGTGCCAGTGACAGGGTGGTCTCTGCCTCACACTGTTGCCGCTGCTGGCACCCTCATGCTCATCATGCACACATTGTTCGGTGGCACCTGGCCATAAGAGGGGAGATGGTGGAAAGCATGGTAATGATCAGACTTCTCCTCATTGCTGTAGGTCTTGCACTGTGCTTTTATATTTCCAAATTCCTGTTTACATTCATCTTATAATGACAAAGTCAATAAGTAGCGTAACAAATACATGTAATGCACTGGTAACTTCAATTTATGTTCATCGTATTCACTTTTCAGTGATATTTGGCCTGGTGAAACAGGCAGCCCTGCACACAAATACTTGAAATCTGAAATGTGAATAAACTAGTATAGGTTTCATTGCTCTTACTTATTTTCTTGTACAAAGCTTTGTTTTTATTTATCTGTGGATGCCATTATGGGTTTGGGCATATTTATCATTACTCATGATATTGATTTCAGCTGACTTCCTAAAACCTGCTAAGGTCAACACATGCCCAATGCAGTCTTGATGACATGTCTTACTCTGCTGATGACATTTTATTTTATATATTTTATTCGGCCAATATTAGATGACAGTGTGACTCTCTTTTTTTTTTTTAGCAGATTATTTCCAGCCTTGAAGACTTTAAAAACCCAAGCTGTTTAACAACAAAGCTTGATTAGTAGTCTAGCCACACAGTACTCCTAAAAAGACCCAGATTTCCTCTGTTCAAGGATGGATTTAATTATTGGATTGTATGGTCAACCATGGGAAAAAAAGGATGTAGAAAAGATTTGTGGGTTTATGGGTTGATTTATTTTGTCAAATGTCAAAATTTACCACTGATCCCACCACTCAACAGAACCTTATCACCATGCTACAGATGCAGTGGCTCAGAATTGCTGCTCTCAGCTGCCTGTCAGGGAGTTGTCAACTGAATGTCATGCAGTTCACAGCTATCTATCAGCAACCCCCCTTCTCCGGTTGCCCGACAGGGGTTGTATACATTCCAAAGTAACCGCCCCTTATTATAATTATTAAATATAAATTCATAATTTAGTTTCTTTCCTGGCCTTTTGTGGTTTTAGGTAGAGGTGCTGGGACTACCAGTCGTTGTTCGTTGGCAGAACGCAACGGACGGGAGAGATTGTAGATTGTAGGGAGTTGAGGTGAGCAGGTGATCACCCTGTGTGCGAGAGACAGTGTAGAGATCTGAAGAGCTGTAATTGACTGTAAAAAAATGTGCGCAGCTCTGCACTTGTCAAATGGTGATAGAAGTAGATTGTTGTCTTGATGCTCTAAGCAAGACAACAATCTGAGATCTGATGTTTGAGTTGCAGTTTTAGTTCTTTCTGACTATGGTTCACACACAAATGCGGCATCGCCTCTTGTGTCTGTAGCTTTGTGTTATGTACATGTGCTGTTAGAGAACGCTAATTAGAAACTCTAAACATGGCAAAGAATCCACTTTCTTTGTGAGAATGTTTGTTTTCCCAAATCCCCTACCCCCATTTTGAAAACCATCCTTTTTACATTAAATTAAAAAAAAAAATGCGTTCCTTGAAAGCTTCTGGCCTGCAGGGTTAGTATTATTTCACCCTTACATAGCAAAAGATCCGAACTTTTATGAGTCCGTAAGTGAGACAGAGATAAAGTGACAAAGTGTTCTAAAGAAGTGAATACTGCGCATTTTACTAAATGAACTTGTTACCAAAACTCTGCTTTTAGATTTCCCAGTGACACGACTTGACTACTGCAAAGCTCTACTCACAGGGCTACCAGCATGCACAAAATGCAGCATCACCTCTAATTTTTGATAAACCAAAAAGGACACATCACACCACTGTTCAGGTCTCTGCACTGACTTCCGATGGCCGCCCACATCAAGTTTAAAGCAAATTTAAACTTGATGTGGAAGTGTAAACTTGGTTTTTATTCAAAGTGTGAGCTTCCCTGCAATATTAATAATTACTATGTTTTGATTATTGGCAAGTGTGGCCATACGTAAGCTGCATAAAGAAAGAAACGTATCATCACTTAGCTAGCCACTACCCTAGAGGGAGAAGATAATTATATGATGTAATATCTTACCCCCAGTGTGTTGAGTGGGAAATCCTGTCAGTCCATTTAGAGTGGAGATTCATAAGGGGGGCAGATGATGTCCATCAGTGGGACTAATCCATACACATGTGACCCTGCACTTCAGAAGGCCAGATGTTGGGAGGCAAATGGTGTGTATGATGATGCATTTACAGACCCCACCAGCACATGTGCACACAGCACCATATATATTACTGCAAAATAGTACTGCATAGAAATGGATGTGCTCACAGCACAAGGTGAATACAATTATTTACATAAAATCCTTATTAGCAGATTATGTGATGGGAATCATGTTTAAATACTATATGTGGGGCCTTTATTCTGCTCTTATTTTGGGACTTTACCTCTTTCAGTTTTAGGCGATTTGAAAAAGATAAATGTGGTTAATATTTTAAATAAGAATTGTTATACATGTACTGTACAATACAGTGCAGTCCTTGTAGCCTACATGGTTAAACAGCAGTAATAACCCTGAGGACCATTTTTCAAATTGTTTCTTTGCAGTTTAAAGGTTCATATTCCAATTGTGGTTTGAAAAAGGTTACTTAATATTCACTGGTTCAGGCTTGTGTCACATAATGACTGTTTGGGTCATGGGTGAATAATATGGTGGGCTTTCGTCAACTGTTGGTGTTGGACACTATAGTAGAAATCAAGTAATTAACTATCCATCACCACTTGTAATATTTAAACAGTAATATAAAGCTCATTAAAAATAAATAATCGTAAGCCTTTATTGTCATGGTCGAGGAATGTTAAGAAAAGGAAGTGGCTGTGTTTAGGTGTCCTTGCTTCGTCACGTCAGAGTGGCCAAACACATTTTTAGGATTGTTTCTTTACCGAGGTTTGTCCTTAAAGACAGAAATGTATTTTTTAGTCTTCATTTTAGATCTTGTTTTTTTTTTACAAAGCAATGACATCCAAATGATTTGTTTGGTTTTGCGTTCTGTTTCAAAACTGACAAAAACTCAGAGATTTTAAGTGAACCCCCCACCCCCTGCTTCCCACAATCCCTCAGGGTGAGATTGTTTACAATAAGCAGCTGACAGCAAAAGGGAAAAAATTAAATGAGTTGAAAGGAATTCCTCCAAGAGTGTGCAACTTTTTGTAAATATATAATTGCCCTGAATTGTATCATCATGCTGTGTACCTCTGTGTGTTCCAATTATAAAGATGTGTGTGTGTGTGTGTGTTTTGGTTGGCAATGAGGACTACCCTCTATACATAGACACACTAGAGACATTTCCTAAGTTGTGGTCAAGCCCCCCTGCCCTACAACTAGGAATACAAAAGGAGGGCTGAGTGAATAATGTGTGTCATTACCTTTTTGGTTCTCCATATCCTCAGGAGAAATATTCTCTCAAATAACCACAACAGAATTATCCCCACTAAGTCAGATTGCGCTTAAATCGGTGTGAGAAAACAAGCATTTTCTCTGTATGGTATGCTGGCTCTGGGATCGAGCCCTACAATAACACACAGAGTTAATACAGCACATCCTGGAGCCATGCTGAGGTGTCACTGTTTATGGTAGTTTCTCCACCGCATAAACTCACACAAACCAAAACCACCGTTGCTATAGACCCTGAAAAGATGTGTCAGCAATTCATGAGATTGAGACTAGATATATACTGTATATCTAGGATGAGAAATAAAATCAAAGCAGTTTCTCAAACTTCTTACGATGCACCTTCATGTGAGTGTTATGTTTGGCGTCTGACATGAATTAGAATTTTTAAAATCATGTGATCATTTAATTTGTTATGTTTTTTCCCCTTGACCTCATGCTACATTTGTACTTGCTTAAAGTTGTATATTTGATTACCACTTGCCTTGGAGTTGGGCAGGGTATCAGAGTCCTGCAGTTCTGTTATGACCTCAGATGTAGATTGTGTTGCTGCCACCTAAATTTTTATTCAACAAGTCCACTATTGACTCAATGTGGTAAGATATCTTAGTTCAAATAAAGGCGTTTGGCTGATGGATAATGAGCCGTTCCTACACGCAGAGGCAAATTCCTGGGCCTGTACCATCTTCCATTTATTGTCAGTGGCAAAACCCTTCACAGTTCTCTTCTACACCCTACCGTGAGAGACAAAAGACAAAAAGACCAGTGATGAGACAGGGACAAGTTGAAGAAAGTTAAAATATGCTGTGATGTAGTTCAACAACAGCTGTGTAGATGGGAAAGAGAGAAAGGAGGTTACTATTCTGCTTTAATGAGACGTTTTTCAATACAATGCAGAAGAAACTTATCCTTGTGATCTCTGGCTTCCCAATTAAATACAGTGTGTCTTTACAACAGGAAATGGGCCGAAAAGTGTGGTAAAAGTCAGAATACATTTGAGACCTTCAGAACTACTCCGTCACCCGAGCCCAGTGTCTGTCACTGGCAATGGACCTACAATATCAATATGGTGATACACAATTAGAGATGTCTTGACATCATTTTTTCCCATACTGAGTAAGTATTTATTTGAGCACTCTCCAGATACCGAGAACCCATACTAACGGTGCTAAATGCTTTAGTTTCTAGTATGACTGGCTGGACAATAAAATCCTCATCAGTCCTGTGCAGTTAAGCAAATCCTGCGAAAACAGAAATTCTTTTACATTCTGCCAAAACTAATATTGCAGCAGCCTGTGTTTTATAAACAGAGCAACTTTTGATGAAAAGAACTAAAAGCAAAGGAAAGATGTTCAAACACATCCAAGTAATTTTATATGTAGTGTAAAGGCTGACATGACCTGATGTAGTGTTATATATTTTCTCTTTAGTGTCACATGGCTGACATGATGTACACAGGCAGGTGTACCTGTGTCTGAGCGAATTGTATCTTTAAACTGCATGTGACTTAACACAAGTGGCCTTTTAAAAAATGTTAAAACTTGTGCATTGGCCATATACTGTAATAATCATTTAGCTCAGACCAGCAGTAACCAGAGTTCGGGATAGCAAGTGATGGTTCCAGATGATGCTGACCTGTTAACTAGTTTCCCCCTAGAGAGCAGGATGGCTGCACAGAGGGGCTTTTTATGCGAAGCTGTAAAATATTGGAAGAACGATGAAATGGTGTTGAGGTAACACAGAGCCTGCAGCATGAGGAAGCACGTCATATGAAGGCAACATCTGTGTCCCATTGTTTTTGTGTGAGTCTGGTCCCTCATGTCTCTTCACAGAAGGGCAAACTTTTTACGTAAATGGTTTTGGGGGAGAATAAAGAAAAAGAAAAAGTCACCCATTCTACCACAGAAACAGAATAGAGAGCTGGCATTCTTATCTCTTTAAGCAAAATATTTTGATTGTGCCACAGGTTAATGTGCACTGGTAGCAGCTATTAGTGTGTGGTTGTAGAAAATGTGAAGCATGATGAAAAAATGGAATAAGCTAATTTCTAAGTATTCGCAGTTTTTGTTATCCGCTTGCTGTACTTGTCAGTACTTCTCTGTACTTCTCTGGAATAGTTACAAATTTTCCATAGAAAGATAACAAACATGAGTGACTTGCTTCTCACTCAGACATTTGCGTTCACACACGCACCCCCTCCTGACTAACTCAGGAGAATGTTAGAATGTCAGTGCATGTCTGAAAGAGTCATTACAAAACCGTATATAGTATTATTGGTTATACACCAACTAGAATCACTTCAGTATTGTGATTTCAAATTGTGCATGTGGTCAGTTCTGAATTGGTTTCACATTTAAACAATGTATCACCTTTAGTATTCTAAACGTAATGTTATTTACCAGCATGTGCAACATTCTGAAAATACTACAGGATGTTTGATTATAAAAGATTCAGTGTCTTATAGTAAAAGTATGTGTGACAGGACCCAACCATGGTTCAAGTGCACTTAAAATGCCTTCCAGTTGCCTGTCAGTCATATCTTTATTATGTTGATGGCGCTGCTTCTTCGCTGCTAAATAACTATTTCTCAGTTTTCTTTGTTTATTATGGACAGACATATGTTAACTAGTTCCAGTGTCCATGTAGACCTTACTAATGATCATGTGCTGTATGAGCAGTGCATGTATTAAGGGAGCACTTTAGTTTTTTTGTGATTTTAGTTTTTCATATTATTATAAAAAAATAACACAATTTACTTGGAGCACCGGTACAGTATCCAAATTAAGTTGTTCATTATATACTCTGTGTTTCTACATGAACTGTGCACCACTATTCCTGTCTTTGCTGTCTCAATGGTCAGGGTCAGAGGTGCCCATCTGCACATTCTCACATATCTGCATGTCTGTCCTTCCAGACAGTAATCAGAGCACCATGTAATACATAGAAATATGCGTAACATACATAACTTGAACACACTATTAATAGAAAATCAATCATTTCTACAACACTCTGCTCTACCTACCCCTCGGTCTCCCTGCTGTGCTATGCTACATTCCACGATACAATCCACGGTATTTCAGAAAGTGTTTTTTTTATGAAATTACTTTCAATGAGAGCGGTGTGCCAATAAACCAGAAATTATTGAAATTCTCTGATTGGTTTAAAGGTGAAGTCTCATTCATGTACTCAAAAAGAAGCAAATATCTTAGTACCTCTGCCAGCACTATTTTGTGATTCTGGGTCTTGAGAAGCTTCAATAGCAAATGTCCTCATTAACCAAAGTTATGGATCATATTTCTAGTAAAACTTTTGAGGAAAGTTACTTACTGTAACTTTACAGTAGATTAAAGAGAACGCACATTGCCTATTGTGCAACATAGGAGAAGTATAATGTAAGACATCTTAAAGCTGGCAAACAGGAAAAATGAGAGGTTTGTGTGTGTTTGCACATGTGCCATTCTCTCCCACACTCTGGCTTTGGAGGTTTATCCAGTGTAATAGCATTTTAAATAAACAGGGTTTGCCTGAAACAGGCCCTTCTTTGTGGTCTGGCAGATCTAAGCCAGGGCCAGCAGCTGTCATACATGGAAGCAAAAGTTACAATAGGAAATTGAGAATTATGTTGTTAGAAACATGACTTGATAACTTAGTAAAATGAAGGATTGTGCATCTGAAAATGAAAGTGATACAGTGTTTCATGACAGCTGTAGTAAAAGGTCACATCCTAGCACTGCAGCATCTTGGCATGGTGGGTAATTCATCAATGAATTGCGATGCAGGGCCAGAAATGAATCAAGAAACTTGGCACAAGAAAACTAAAAACATCCTTTATGGCTAGTTGGATTGGCATGCAATATAAATGGATGAGTGTCTACACCCTTTTTCAGTAAAGGCAGAGTTTTTTCCTTCCAAATTGTTGCTTGATTCTTAGATGATGATTTGGGAATCTCGAGGGACCCTATACATACGCCTCACTCACGTCTCTTCATCCCCTTGCCCTTGCCCGTTCACTCTCGTTCCACCACACCGAGGGCCTTGACTTTTCTTCCTTGAATTATTTGTGCTACTTAATTATTTGATGTCAGTCAAAACACAGGCTCTCTTGTTAAACATTGACAGTTTCCAGTTGAGGAAACCTTTTTTTCCCACCAATCCAATTTAAAGGCAACTGTAGCTAAAGACAGTTGTGCTCAAAGAGAAAAGTGCTGCAGATGGCCCTGAGCATTCGCCTGTGGGAAATCAGTCACGTAACCCAGTCTTTTGAGAACAAAAAAGAAAAAGACACTTTGGACTGAGTAGTATTTTACTACACAGCAGAAGCACTGAAATGTTCGGTCCCTGGGCAGAGTATGTTTAACTTGGCATTGGGCTATGGATGAGTCTAGCTTCCTAGTCCTGTAACCCCTACATAAATTAGAAGCTTATAACAATCTATGAGTAGTTTCAGCCACTTCTTCTTGTTTTGTTTTGTCTTTTTTAATTTAGAGGGCTACTGGACAGGACCTATCATCACTTTTGGAGGCGGAATAAAAAAAACAGGACTAAGATCTAGATTTCTAAACACAAGCTTAAGATGAAATGGCCAATTTGAGTTCTTGGAATAAATCTCCTGATTTATACCAAGAGCAATGAGCCATGTTGTTTTGAATGTCACAATGCATATATATCTTCTTGTATTTATTCATATTTTTATGTCATTGTGATAGTTAGAATGATGAGAGAGACTAACAAGTGTTTTCAGTAGACATTTCAGTTAACGTTGTATGAAACCCACCTTAATACACCTGTGCCTAGTTGAACTTTTAGAACTCATAAATCAGTTTGTGTAGGTCAATTTATAATTCTGTCATCAGTTATCATTTAGCACTTAATACCTGCGTTCTGTGTCAGAACCAACTGTCTCTAACCAATGTCACACTTAATGGCTAACCGCAAAAATCAACAATTTGGAAATCTTACAGGTTACCTGTTTTTGTTGTTGGGCCAAACCATGTCAACACTTCTACTGGAGGACTTTAACCACAGCAACACACACACACACACACACACACACACACACACACACACACACACACACACACACACACGTGTGTGTGTAAAGCACACACTCTCTTTCTGTGGAGGCCCAGTCATAGTCCCTGAAGCCTGGGCTTACGTCCTTAAAACTCATAAACAGTAAGAGCCTGATTAAATCCAGAATCATTTCAGGAAGTGAAACCATTTGAGAGGATGAGGACTGCTTTCACACAGTCTACATACTTCATCACAACCGCTCGTGTGTGTGCATTGGCTGCCTTTGGGTTTGATGTTGTTGATGTTGCTCTGCTGTTAAGTTCTGCAGAACCTGTCACCTTTTATTTATGATAATCTCTTTTAACACAACCCACATCAGGAGGTCATTTATGTAATAAAACCTACGATGTCCATGATGTGGCAGATAGCAATATAATACAATAAAATTAACTATATTGACCTTCTCCTCCCTTTCTTTTCGGTCTCTTTGTTTCTCAGAAATCATTGATGACCTTGCACATCTTGTGGACAAGACAGATGACCGGATTCGTAACGAGACACGAAGGGTGAAGCTTGTCGAGACCAAGTCAGCCTCCTGTGGTGAGACGTCCTCCTTTGCTGTACCACGGAGCTGCCACACCTTATTTATTTTTTTTGCTAAAATCCTCAAAGCAGGTTGGGGCTTAGTGGAGAATGAAAATTAATGATTGTGATGGAGACAAGCCTTCTGGGCACACAAGTATGCAAGTGGTGAATAGCATGTGGACTAGATCTTGCTAACATAATGTCATGGTCCTTTAAAGGAGGTCTCTCATGCTAGACCTCTATCGTATCAGCTTCACATTTCATTGAGGTATTCTCTGAAATACATTGAGTGCATGGCCCTCCCTCGCTGTTACCACAGTTCTGCCTCAGTTCATTTAACTTTTGTTATTTTACTTACAAAAAGAGTCAACCTGCACTTTTATTCAGTTGGCAATGTTTTTCAAAGGGAAACTTCTGCCATGAGAGGTCTGGTAGTTGGCTAAAGCCAAGTTTTGGAATGTTGAAGCATTAGCCAGACTCACTTTGCCCAGTGAAACGTTAGATGGAAACTTTTCTATAGCAAAGTCTGCATTGTTGTGCTAGGAGAAGCAGCTCACAGGCAGCCATGGATAGAAGCAGAGCAGGCGGTAGAAAGGTCAGTCCCCAGAATGCTTCATTCAGTCAGTCGTGTCCCCATGGAGCCCAAGCGTGAGTTTGTTTGCTGATCCCAGAGCTAATATTGTGTTTGAATCAGGACTCTTTTCGTTCTGTCTGTTTTTGTTCAACTTGTTTTTTTGGACATCTCCCTTCACTCTCCTTAGCTCCAGGCTAAAACATATTCATGGTCCATAGATGTGTTTGTCCATGGACCTTTGTGATATTGGTGAGCACCTGCATGTCTATATGCAACAGTCATAATGATTTTTGCATGGTGTAAGTTTTTGCAGCCCTGATCACAAAGTGTGGTCTCATGCATAAATATGTGTTGGTGCAAGCACATTTTGTGTATGTGTGTAACCCTTTTCCTGTGAATGGAAAATTCCCTTATGGTCTTCTTCACTATCACCTCAAGGATCCCTCTCTCTCTCTCTCTCTCTCTCTCTCTCTCTCTCTCTTTCCATTCCTCTCTGTCATCCCCCTGTTCATCTCCCCAGTTGTTTGACACTTGTCTTTGTGTGAAGCAGAAAAGAAATTGAAAATACTTCATGTCATAAGTTGTTTGGAGGGCTTTCTCTCTTTCTCCATGGCAGCGTGTTTATAATTCCTTCGCTTTAAGGCTTTATTTATTTTTATAGCCACCTCTCATCCAAAGCCGCCGTTTGGTGTTATGTCTCAGCCGAGTCCTTGAAAAGTTAGGAACGTCTGGCTTTGACAGCCAACAGCATGCTTAAGATAACTATTAGTAGTGGTGCATTGCAGAAGAGACATCTTAGTTTTATAGACCAAAGTTCCTCTGAAACCTGGAAGCATTCACAGAACTATCTAAAATGTTATTAGCAATTTTTATTAATCATAAGTTAGGAGCAAAACAATTTTGCATGCATGTGTACAGCAAAGATCTCCTAGAAGTGGTTGAAAGTTGAGAGTAAGAGCAATTTGAGCTATAGGAAAGTGCTTGACCAGAGTTCCCCAATACATTTAGCAACTAGTGATGCGGTCTGTGGTGTTGTGAAACACTTTTTGTTTTGAAACCTACTGGTACAGCAAAGGCATGTGGAGTCATCGGTCTCCTGAATTTAAAAACAATTTGGACAAGATTAATGTATATAAAGGATTTCCCAAGTTTAAATATCTCATTATTTTTTTTTATGGTTTGATATTTAAAAGATCTTTACAACAAGACACGAATGGGGGGAAAAAAGACAAAATATAGATATTAGACAGGACCTCAGTGGTTTTAATTGGTGCAGTGTGTCCAGCATAGCTATAGTTTTTTTTTTTTTAATGATTTCAGTCAAAAAGGCTTCAAAAGTTTTATTTGAACACAAAACTTGCATTTGATGAAATTGTGTAATTTACTTTACTGCTGCTTTACTGCTGTCCAAAAAATAAGATAAGCCATATTCACAGACTCATTACTGCTTGTTTTAGCTGATGTTGGTGGGAATTGAAGAATGGAGGCTTTAAATTTGCTTGGATTAGTGTTGCAGATTAGTCTACGGGACCAAAGGGTCTCTTGAAGAGCTGTGTGAGTTCCCCAGGCTTAGACGTCAGGCAATATCAGGGCTTGGGCAGCACTTCTCAAAAGAGCTTATCGTCAGTTTGTTAGAGGGCCACTTCTGCAACTCCACGTATTCTGCTGGTGGCTTGCATCTCAAGTAGGTTTATACTGTGTAGACCAGAGAGGTCAGGTATAGAGACTGTGGGTGAGGGGAAACATTTGTTGGAAAACGTGCACATAGGGCTAATGACTGCACCGAGTCTCTAATTGTGAGTCAGGAAATGTCAAGAATGTGCTATTTTTGCTCCGTCTACTTCTGTTGCGAGGTAGCCCCTCTTGGTTCCTGACACAGTATACGGCTGGAATTCAAAAATGGCAATTTGATGTGGCTAGAATGAAAATGTGGTTGATGAAAGGGTTGCTTGAACTAATACATCCTGCTAATGATGTTTCCATATCTAATGCTTGCCTTGGTGGGTGAAAACTTAAACCTAAAGAAATCTTTAACAGTTTGAAAGGCTTTGAATATTTAATTGTAACAGCATTAATATTTATCTAGCACTTCGTGTTCATTGTTTTAGCTTGTCCAAAAATTGGGTTCATGGCTAAATACTTTCACAACATTCCTATCAGCCTCACTTACACGGTGTGTTGAGTTTACTAATATAGTGAACAAGCTAAACATTATATCTGATAAATATAGGCGAATTAGAATGTGAACAGGTTTTCATGTTGATAAAAGTATTTGGCTTTTTGCCGCTCTCACATGCTATGAGAATATAACAGGGATGACACTACCCTTGTTGACATTTTTGTCCCTTACTTTGGAGGTCTTGCCTTTTGTTGTCCATAAAAGGTCTGTGAACCATTAGGCTGGGGGCACGATGGCTGTAGTGAGGGAATTGCAGGGATTGTCTTTGTCTGTCCAGCGCTTTCACTAATTATTGGTTTTCTCTGTGATTTTTCTTACTGATGTGTCAGAAAATTGCTGAGATGGGATGAACCCAGACTCCAGCCTCGAAAGCTCCTGGGTGGTCAGTCTGTCAGCAGACACCAGCTATCTCCTTCATCATCAGTGTCACAGCCCTAATCTATTTGGCAAGCAAATGCCATCATTGTCATTAGCTTCCAGAGGCCTCCTGAGGGACAGGAGTAAGTTGTGTAGTTAGTGGAGCAGACCGGGACAGTCCAAAGGCAACAGGAGGGTGAAGGTCAGTGTGGGCGACTAATGTGATCCGTACTCCAACTTTAACGCTTTTGTATGTTCTAAAGCTTGTTGTTGTTGAATGACATTGCAGACAGATGTCGGACCAGGCTGAATAAAACTCTCACGTCTATTTCTAATGTGGACTGAATGTTGATTTGGTATCATTTACACCCAAACAAAGGTAATTGCTGTAAATGTGCGTGTATTTGCTTTAAGCATAAGGCTTTTAAAGAGCCATCACAAAAACTCTTTGAGAGCGTATGTGCGTTTGGTTTTTATTTACTTTGAGTTTACTCTACTAACGTGTGAGTTATCAGAAGAGGTCTTGTCTACAACATGGATGCCCCTTAACTTATTTTTCCTCTAGACCTATGTACTTATGAACATATCATAGAACACACCACGATCAAAGAAAGAACTGCATGTAACATAAGAAGCAAATCCGAACAAAATGCCCAAAGAAGCTAAAGAGACGGGAAAACAAGAGTGTCAAGATAAACTAAAAAGGTGAAAAGACATCTGGACACCTTACAGTCATACCCCATATCCTGGCAAAGAAACCAGCACCAGCTTACATTTCATCAGACCACCACTACCACCGTAAGCAATTAGTTCAGCATGGCTTATATCTCGCCCTGTCTCCCTGTGGGAAAGACGACCAATTAGGGCACGGAGGAGAACACAGGAGGAGAGAGCCAAAGAATGAGAGAAATGTAAACCCAATGTGAAAGGCTGTGGAAAACACCAGCCACATGCAGAATAATAGACAACTTGAGTCAGTGAGGGGTGTTCTGGGGGAAATTTGTCCATATCCTATCGTGTGTGTCTTATTACTTGGGGAAGAGAGCTGAAATTCGGAGAAATTATGGCATGGAAAGTGAAGGATAAAGACTGAAGATTCTGTACTATTTCACATTTAGTGAAACTTCTGCTTTAGTACTTTGAATTTCAGTCTTGGTTTTTGTCCAAAAAAAAGTCACTATGCTTTTTAAAAAATTATTATTCAATGGGCACATCCGCTGCATTCCCATTAAAGAAAATTAGATGCCGTGTTCACAAAAGATGTATGTCCTTATGAATTTTGCACCTGTAAAAGATTTTAACACTTTTTTTCTTTCCTGGGTGGTGGCTGTAATAAAAACTGTAATATTTTCAGGTCCTGGGGGTAAAGCACTTTGATGAAGTGCGAATGAGCTTTTGGACATTTTGCTCTGCTTCCATAGTATCAGTGAAAAACAATGATTATCCTCTCAAGCCAGAATCAGAAACATGTGTCTATCACAGTGTGCAATCTGTGGCAATAAAGCTTTTGTGGCTGTTGAACGCATGTAAATTGCATTAAGTCATCAAGAGAAGAATGGTGATGTGCTGTGAGGGCATAAGCACTTGGGACTTGGGTTAGATCAAGGACTTTGAAAATTAATAGTGAGGTATGTCGGCTTCTTCCAAGTGTATTCCCTTGTGTCTGCTGCATTCCCCTTCTTCTCCCTGAGCCTGTCTAAAATCAGGTTTAGAGTTTCTCTGCTGTCATTTGAATTTTCAACATTAAAGTTAAAATTTGATGAACTGCAAAGCTTTTTTCACGGGGATAGAGCTTAATAGATATAAAATCTAACATTTTACATTGAAATACAGAGTTCATTTAAATAGACTGATGAAGCATTAAATAGTAATGGTCTTCCCCTTAAAAATGTTTGGCTTTAAATGTTTTTTTATATGTTGTTTAAATTCTCCTTTGTTTTTTTGTTATTCTGCAGAATTGTCTTATGTTCATCCACAATGGTGGCTCTGTCAATATATACATGTATACATTCATTGACATTATACTGTGTGAGAAATGTCTGTGAAATCAACAGTAAATTGCTGTAAAATCATGACATCAAAAAGTAAATGAAAATGAAAAACACTAATGCAATGTTTAATTAACCTAAAGTAGTGAACCACAAACAGCTCTTAATTTCAAAGTAAATATATGTTTAAGTAGTCATATTTTATTGTATAATTGGCAGAATACCCTTTCTCTTAAACACATAAAAACTGTAATATAAAAACTAAAACAATACAGTTAAAATTACAACAAGGTGGTGTTGATATTAGGATTCTGTCCTTATATTCTGATTTTATAAAATCATATGCTATACACATAAGAATATGTTTGTTTGCCGTCGTTTGCTTTAATGATGATCTTTACACAACATAACGCACAGGAAGTATGTGTGTTACCTGTCATGGTATGTAGCGTTTTGTTTGTAACAACCTACAAACTGTAGCAGCTATAGTTCAGTTGGTAATGTAGTCATCCATGGATTACTGGGCCAGTGGTTCAATTCCCTCCTTGCTATGTGTTGAAGTGCCCTTGGGCAAGAAACTGAACCCCAAGTTGCTGCTGGTGGGTCACGTGAGCACCTTGCATAGTAGCCTTTGCCATTGGGGTGTGTGTGTAAGTGTGTGAACGGGTGAATGAGAAGAAACACTGTAAAAAAAAAAATTTTTAAAAAGTACTGTATTAGCGTCCATTTAACTAAACCTTACCCTGAAGTTTTACTGCCTAAACCTAGCCAATGTTGTTTCTAAAGGTAACCTTACCCTGAAGTTGTTTTCCCTGACCCTAACGCAGTTTTGTGTGTATGTAAAGTCGTTGCCTTGGTGTAAAATAAGCGACAACTGCATGTAAATCTTACTGAAAGAATAAGTCGTTTTTACATCATGGTCATGTTAATACAGCATATAAGGGGTGTTAGGTTTACAGGTTTAAAATGTAATTTTCTGTAGAATTTCAACAGTTTTAAAATGTACAAATATACAGTTTTTCCTGTAAAGGTGTTGACAGTGGTACTGTTTTTTTGCAGAATTATTCTGGCAACCACAGCTGCCAGTTTTTTTTTCAGTGTACCTATATAACAGCAATTTGTGAAATACACAACTCTTTCTTTGGCAGGTGAACAGTAATTCCAAGTTTTTTTATTATACTTTTCGGCGTCTAGTGACAAGTTGCAGAAACAATGTGGGCCCATAATGAATAAGCATACCACCCAGTGTACCCGGGTTGTGTTTTCAAAGGTACGGGCACACTTGATAACAGGTGACAAGTCTTCATCAGGCTCTGGGTATGCAAATAACATATGTTACTCTAACATGTTGACCAACACATTGTCATGTCAGTTATCTCCCCACTGTGTGAATTGGCCCAGTGAAGCTTCAAGTTGGCAACACTAATATGATTTGTCTGATTTTTATTTATTTTTTCTTCTTCTTCAGGGATGCTGGTGGTAATTGTGCTGCTGCTTATAGCCATCGTAGTGATCGCTGTGTGGCCTGTGTAGCTGACGAGGGCCGCAGTGATCACGGACCTGTTTTGGACAACTGCTTCAGTGACACTTTGGTACAGCATACCAGCTTAAAACATTGCACACCAACTTTACCACTGTCAGATTTAGTTTTATCATTATTATTCAGTACATTGTCTGTGCAGCTGCCTGACAAAGACACTGTAGAATAAAAATCTACATTCTTTAGCAGCATAGTGAATTTTATGGGAAGGAAACTAAAAATGTATTGCATATGTGTTAATAATCCTCTCTGATAGTTTAAAAGTGTAATAATAAGATAAATTAATTGTAGTTTTGTTTGCATTTTGGAAGAAAAAAAAATCTGTGCTGAATGTTCACCCAGTACACAACACTAGGACCTCCTTGATGCAGCAAGGGCTTCCTTTTAATAAGTTGGTCTGTGGTCTGGGTGGAAGCTCAAACTGGGTACAATAATTCACCAATCTTTGCCATATTCATAATCACTTGTACAGTATTACTGATTCATGACTGTAGTGGCTATAATGTCATCATTGGTCTTTATAATGTTTATAGAATAGCTCTCAGCCAAAAGAATACAAACTCAACTGTGTCACTACCACAGCATTTTTCTTTCCTTGTAAATCAGTAAGGCTTGTAATTTGTAATAAATCACATTTCCAGTTAATAGTCCCAAGATTGGTCTGTGATTTTGCCTAGAACTCAGGGAGGGTATCACAGGGGTTTGTAACATGCTATTTAGCTTTGACAAAGCTTCCACACACTAGTATCACTTCCATCTTTTCTTCGAGAAATCTGCATTTTTATTGTTTTGTCTAGGATACTTGTTATGTTACAGAGGCAACCAGTAAAAGACAAACAGCTGTTTGGCACTTTATAGTATTATCTTAAAAACTAAATGAATTAAAATTATTCCAAAAAACAAGAGAAAAGCCAAATCTTTTTCGAATGTAACAAGAGTTTATTTTACTGAAAATCTGAATTTAATTCTACCAGGTTGGCGTGTTCAGTAGTTATTATTTCCTCCTTTATTGACAATGATCTAAACAGCTGCAAGTAAAAAAAAAAAAAGATGAAAAAGACAACAATAAAATCCACAATATCTTGTGTCATTAAATATATTCATATATAATAACCATAATATATTAGTACACATTGTAAAACAACATTGCAAAAAGTCTTTACAATGGTGACAACTAAACAACATTTACAATTCATAGTATGAACACAAAGCAATGCTTTGACAGGTATGTATGTGGCGTTTCATCTGGAAGCTTGTCGAACCATTGCTCAGGAGACAGATTTAAAATTTACAGCATGAGGCTACACATACTAGAGAGGTGTGATTACCGATTACACTGTGCCAGGAAAACACTGACATATAATGTTGTATGATGAACAAAGGCAGGAACATGTAGAGTGAAAGAGAGTTTCATCATCAGTGCTCAAGAAGCTACCAGCACATACAGTATGTTGGACTAAAATTACAATCATTTAATTGATTGTACAACATTTGAAAAAAACTTCCATCAACAAATAAATACTGAGAAGTACTTCAGCAACTCAGTTATCAGTACTTTTTTTTTTTTTTTTTTTTACATCTAAGCCCAGTTGATTTTGATTTCCTAGGGTTTAAAAAGCCCTTTAATTTGTCATCATCTAGGAGGCATTTCAGTCCATGTTTGGACAAGTGCGCGAATTCTGACATAGTGAAATCAGAAAATATTACTATTAAAAACAAATAAAGCCCATTTGATTAAAACCATGTGTCTTTAAATGATCTTAAAAGCATCTTACAGTTACTTGTGCTGTAAAACATTTTAAAAGGTGCTAAATGTGATTTTTGAGAAACAACAAATACCAACAACATCAAACGTTTTGCTTAAAGTGTTTTGGGATGGACTGAAAGGACCCCCAGTTTATGACACATCAGGATACACTGTGGGCTTTTTACAAACCTGAGCTCTGTTTTTAACCATGCATTCCTTAAAGAAAACCAAACTGAACTGCACACAAATAAATGAGCAATGTGGTTTGAATCAAGCAGCGTCAAGTGATTGCAATTCACCCTATTTCTCTGTGCAATTGTAGAAGTGAAGAGAATTATTGTGACAGGTCAATGGGAGAGTGCAGCTTGTGACTGGTCGCGTCCTTTTGCTGAATGTACAGTCATGCATTGTGTTCACAAAAGAATGTGCGGACTGTAAAGTTATTTATCTGCAATCTCATAGTACTGTAGGAATTATGAATACATGCCAGTGTGAGGTGGATTTAAAAATTAATTTAAGCAATTGTTGAACACTTTTAGGGTGCAGTTTTACTCATGTTTGTATTTTTCTGCACTAGAATGTCCATCACATGAGGTAAGGAATTGATTTTCTTTTAAATATACCCATTCTTACTGTTTCTCAACTAACTGTATTGATTAAGTGACTATGTTACTTGTTCCACAGTTTCTAAGAGTTTGTGGTGAGTAGCTAACCACATCATAAATCCTTAGTTTGAGGCAGGGATCAGTTTTAAAGAATGTGGCTTTGTCTTGAAAGATACATTAAGAAAGTTTTTTATTAACTTTTGTAAAGGAATAAATAAAAATAAAAAATCTACATTGTTGAACTTGTGACACTCTTTTTGTCACTGTTGAACTTCTACCTGCACAGTAATGTATCCACTTTCTATAGTGACCTACCTTGAAATACCCAAAAATATAGATGAAATGAATTAAAACATTTGACATGTTGTTTTGCAGAAACCTAAGAACCCATTTCCCCGGTATTATAATAACTTTGTGAATATATCATCTAATCTATCTTTTTGTAACAATCCATGTGGCAGGACTCTTGTCTGTAAGTCAGCTGGTAAACTCCTGGTAGAGTTGTGAAATAAAACAGAAATAAAAATAAAAAATCACAGTTCCTATAAGTACAGAGGATGAAATCAGCTTTAAATGCATTCTGTCCTCCCAAAAAGCATCATTTTAACATTAGTACCATTAGCAGCTGTGCAGTTGCAAATGTTCATGCAGGATATACAAATACTGAACCACAAAAATGTGAGCCCTGAAGTGTGAGGAGGCAAACAAAGGATTGAAAATATGCTCAAGATTAATCAGGCTAAAATGCTTTAGTAAATACTACTGTTATATACTTGCTTTTCTTCTTGCGTCACTTTTACTTTCTAAATTTGTAAAAATCTCAACATCTAAAAATGTAGAACAGATTTCCTGTTTCTTGAATTGCAGATCATTTCTGTGGCTTAGAAGGTACAGTATCTTCTTTATGGCACTATTCTTAACAAAACAGAAATATTCTTGCTTCAGTCTTTAAAGACTTGGCCTAAAAATCTTGCTTCTTAGCTAAGAATAAGAAAACCGGGCAGAGGCTATTAAGTGGCTTTTTCTGTGTCATTTTTGCATCAGCAGATGAAATGTCCATAAACTTAAAATATAAAATAAATGATTTCATACTGAGATAAAGAAAACAAATACAAATAACTTTATATACTGGTAGTAGGTGCAAATTCGGCAAATCCACAAGAAAGTCATCTCAAAGTAAAAAACAAAAAACAAAACCAAATCTGCAAGGTGAGCTCCTTCAACAGTTCACAAAAAAAAAAAAAAACACACATTCTAAATAATTCTCTTCATGCTTCTACACAAAAAAGCAGCGACAAACAGTCTCTTCTCTGTCCATTGTCCTCTGTCTGTCTCTCACACTCAAATTAATTTTTTTTTTAAATCAACCACTCAGCTTCTGTCTTGAAATCTGCTCCCTCTCTGGTATCCTCTCCTTTTATTCGTCTATGGCTTCTTGCACTTGCCTTTCTTCTCGCGTTGCTGGAACTTCCTGAGCCTGCGTGCCCACGTGTCCCTCCACTGGATAACCAGGCTGCCTTTGTCTGCCACCACTCCGCTCTGGCCGGGGGAGTCCTCGTCATTCCCCAGCAGCAGGTACTTCTTCCCAGTCTTGATTTTGGGACACTTGCAAGCCACATCTTTTGCACGGACCCAAAGGAACTGGTCCCCACGGCGGATGCGGCTCTCACCCTGCTTGTAGACGGAGATGATGTTGACTGTGAATTTCCACCACTCACCGGCTTTGTCTGCCTTCAGGATGTGCACTTGGACAGCTGCAAAGTGATGTTACAGAGCAAAAGAAATGGCATAATAGTTAGAGATTTCTTTGACTAGCATTCAGTCCATAGCAGTTACTGCCCTAACATCTGTAAGAAAATAGTTTACCAAAATGTTTTAAATTTTACGTTCACATTTTAATAATCTTTCCATGCCTCACCATGATCCTTCAGACAAATGTACTCCTGGCCTTCTAAGCCAGTTTCCCCCCATAACGATAACTAATCCCCTGAACTGCCACTAGATATTTATTGAGTAAGTACCCATGATACGGGAGGTCAATTAACCACCTCACCCCCTAATGAAGTTATGCTGCTGTGTTTATTATTTGAATGACAACATTGTCTTTTATTCAGTTTGCTTGAGGCCGCTTAACATTGAGGAGTACCCACCATTCCCCCCCCCCCACAATAAATTATATTCAGTCCCTACAAACCATAGAGTCATATTCAATCAAGACATAAATGCAAAACCTAATAAATAAATCACAAGTAAAATTAATATACACCCCTGCTTCCCACCAATTTCAACTGACTCAGGAGCTGGCTGCATGAGGATCGACAATTCCAACCTCCACCTGTGGGGGCAGTTTTGTGCTAAGAGGCGCGCAGTTTGCTGAAAAGTCCGAGGAAGAAGCAGAAGAAGAAACTGTCTTAATGATTTTGTGGATGTTTTTGCCAGCAGACAGCACAGGTGGTTTAAGCTGTTAATTCATAATTTAAGAATGTTTTTAAATCATTTTGAAATAATTTTTTCTTTTTGGTTTTGAAAATACCCTGATTTTTAATTTTTATTAATGTATTACTAATTAATCTTTTTAAAAAAAATGCTTTTGTTAAGTCAAGATGTGGAAACAGCAACCAAAAAATCAAGCTGTATTGAAATTGAAATTTGAAATGTTGTATGTGTGAAATGTGTGTATTTTTGAAATGTTTGTGTGTTTCTCAAATTTGAGGATTTTAGATGCATATTGTCTTTTAAATAAAAAATAGTCAAGGGGCATGCGATGCCACGGAATCTGATTTATGAAAGTATTTATGAAAGTACAAAAAAATTTTGCATGCAGATTATGTTATTTATCGCAAAACATATACAGTAATTAATGACAAATAAACATCACTGGTGGTAAAGATGAAGCTGATTTTAACACTTTTAGTGCTGACATGTGGTTAAGCCATCATGATAAATCAGCATTTATTAGTTCATAGAATTAGAACCATCCATTTTACAATTTAAAACCATCTGTGCTCTGCAAGCACAGAGAGTCACGTCCGGCACAGTGTGGAGAGAGGCTCACAGTGAGTCCTGACCCATGCTGCAGCACAGTAGGATCACATCACATCTAAAGCTCTACATGTTCTGAGTAGACTGGTTAATTTGAATAAATATCCCAGCATCTCTAAATCAAGAAAGCTCTGACTGGATTAGATTATGAAAAACCAAATATAGATGACATTATTAAAAGAAAATGAGAAGATATCCTCCTTATTTTGACAGGTCACAGATTACACAGAATCCTTTTTGTCATCAAACTATAATGAGCTACTGGTAAAACTGCTGATGACAAAGGATACTGGATAGTTACAACAAGTTATTAATGAAATAAGAAAAGTGATAAAGCCTTGGGAAATGGATACACATTTACAGTATGTACAAAGGCCATGAAGGGACACTCATGCAGTATAAATACTCTTTTTACCCTTGGTGGAAAAGGCTGTTGTATAGTCCAGTTATGAAATACTGTACAGGACCACATGCACTATGTCCATTACTTCTGACAGTGCTGTGTGATTTGTAATGCGATTAGGAGGTAGGCTTTGGCTACCAGAGACATTAGCTGGAAATCTCATGATAAATGAGCTGGTGTGATCCCCCGTGTGAGGGAGGTCAATACGTTTTATATTGACAGAATCTCTATTAAGTTTCATTAAAGTACTCCTGTGTAGTTATGGGACAGCTTTTGAAATGATCCACCTCGGGACACTGGGTTCACCTTCAGTGTAGCACTAATGGAGCTGAACATCATAGACAGGCGACCCTGTCTCCTAAACATTAAGCTCCTATCCAACTAAACTATAAACACCATCAACTTTTGAAAGGGAATGAAATCACCATATGAGACAATACCGTACGTTCTTACTTAAACATGAATTTACACAGACATTCGTGAAATGAAATCAGTGAATGAGTGTAAAGACTGGGGGAAAGGAGACATTTCTTAAAAGTAAAGCTTTAAAATAAATGCAGTGCAGTAAATGTTCAATATTTTTCTCTGAATTACTACTATTTCTAATGCGGTGAAAGCAATATTAAAATGATAAAATCCTCCAGTAAAGTACTTGACTTTTACATTTACTTAAATATTTTACAAAGTGCAGTACTGCTGTTAGTGATGACAACAGGATTCGTGAGAACATTTCTGAATTGGGAGGGATTTTCCACAGAACTCAATGCTGTTATTTTATTGTTGTTTCTACACTCGGGTTCTGTGTGCACCAAACAAACAAGACACAATAAACCTGGCCAGGTTAACTGCTTCTCCGTATTTATGTCCCCCTTTGTGCTCAGATGTCTCCTGCTCCACAGAAAGTGAATCAGCATATTTTACAAGATGCTTTTTTCGTTAAAGCCATAAGGACTTTCTTAGACTTTCTCTTCTTTCCTCAAACAGCCCGACAATAAATTTAGGTGTTATTTTGTTGTTTTCTACCCACCCTTATATTGCCGATAACTTTATTGACCTTCATCTGTTAATCCCTAGTGTTGCCTCTGAATGTCCCTGTCATGACCTCCTGATGGTGACCTCTGCAGCACCTTGCAGCTACCAGCTGCCACCAAGAGCTGTTATCTCTGTTTGTGTTTGGACAACAATCACCGTGGAGTAGTTATCCCAGGGATTTCTTTGGGATCAAACATTTCCACTGCCTCCCTCACCCAGCTCCCTCCTGTGATTCTTTATGTGCAACTGCATATTGACCACAGAGGCTTGTGGCATCGTTTGCCAGCGCAGCATGGAGCCCAGCTCCCCTGCTGATCTTTTCAAAACAGTCCAAATCTATGTCTCTCTCTCTCAAGTTATCCTGTAGAATTACACTGTTTGACTTTTTGATCTGCTTCAATGAGCTCATGTGTGGCAAACACTGTACATCTTGTTCTGCTCTGTTATGAATGATGATATGATGAGAAGCTTCTCATTTACAGCGCCTGATCACAGCCCTCTTGGTGAAGGCAGCGAGAAAGTGGATTACACACTGGATGATGTCCCACTTTAGGCAAATGGTGGACAGATAGATTACATGAAATGTTACATATATTGGTTTGAAAGTTAAGCATTGCATCTAGGTGGCATGTTTTAAAAGGTATTTCTTTTCATTTAAAAATAGCTTTAAACACAAAATAACATTTTATTTCTGAAAAGAAAAATGATCTTGTCAAGCAGTAACAAGCTACAAGAATGGCAGAGGAACGAGATTGTTTTTTTTTTTTTCAGAATAAAAGCACTTACACACCTTCCCAATATAAGAATTATATAAAATGCAGCACCTAAAGTTTGTTGATCAACTTTTATTATCTATGAGACTGAGTCCTACAATTATTATGTTAAAGAAGAGAACATGCTGCTTCTTATTTCACATTATTACTATTAACACCACTGCCATCGGGTCTCTATATGCACAGCATTATCCTAACTTAAACCTCTGACTGTGTCATTGTTACAATGTTATGTCATTACAATTAAACCGTTTTGTGTTATTTTAAGGTTGAAGTAAATTCTTATGTTCATATCTATTAAAAACAAATGTGTTCTTACTTAGAGTAAAATTTTTGCAGCTAAAATAGTAATTTCTTTTTAATTGTTAAACCTTGATTAGAAAATCCAGTTCAATAAAAAAGAATAAAGTAAAGTTAAATAACTGGGTTTTGATTGCTTGTAATTAACAAATATTGCTGAACTTAAAAAAAAAAGAAAATTCAGACCCATTACGCTCCTTCTGTAGTTAGAATTTTATACAAATTTTAAGAATTTGAGTTAAGTAACATTTTCTTACCCCACTGGCGGATTTATTTTCCTCAATCTTAGACATTTGATGATATTTAAGTATATTATTCTTTTTTGTACTATGGCTGTTTTTGTTTTTGTTTGAGCAACTTTTTGTGCCATATATTAAAACTCTTAATCAAGCCTTACATTTAAATTCTGCTAAAATCCTGCCTCTTTCTATCCTGGATCTAAACACAACAACAGCACTTCCATCTGTCGCTGCCTTGGTTTTATCACTTATCATACACACGTACCAGCAGATTACCACAGCTGGAAGGCCCTTGTGGCTTCATCTGATTGCCTTGGGACAAGATGCACCTCTAGTACATGAGGGTACTCAGTAATGTGTTTAGTGATGGTTTCTCCAGCAGGAAATCCTGATCTCTTTTTTCCCTGTAAACCTCTCCACCCTTGAATGGATGCTGCCAGCTGTTATCTGTTGTTACATGGCTGTTGACATAAATCTACTGATAAAAATTACTTTGTTATCTACAGCTGTAGATTTTGGATAAATATTTGAACCTGAATTTCAAACGTTAGCAACAGCTTTTCCGCCAAAGCCAAGAATTAAAACATTCATGTACCTGACACATTTATGCTTAAACTAGTGCATGCTTTAGAAACAAGGTTCCTCTCGTGGCATTGGTAGAGGAGGACGTGTCTATAAGCTGACCCTCAACTCATCCAAATCCCTGCAGAACAAAGGCCAGATCTGTCCATCAAGCTGCTAAAATAAGCATCCTGCCTCTGCTTGGTTGACCGGTTCAGCAGCCGGACTTAAACCAGGGGAGGGGAAAGAGGGAGGAGAAGAGGGGAGAGGTCATATGTCTTATCCACACCTTGAATAGTGTGGTGGACAGACGGTCAGAGGAATGCAGAGACAAATGCATCAGTTGTGGGGGAAGTTGGCTGTCTTAATGAGGATCTCCCGGAGAGTTCTCACTGTCCATCACAGCCTTTGCTCTATCTTCTCAGCTCTTTAAATGCCTGCGCTCAGACAACTCTCTCTCTCTCTTTCCCTCTCAGGATTATCTTTATCCTTGCCTTTCTTTCCTTCTGTTTGTCTTCTTAAAGATCTGCCAAATTCCGTTTGATCCCTTCTATCTGTCCTCAAAAAGCTAGAGTAAGCCATCAGTAAAATGCCTCCCCTGTAAACTATAGCAGCTCCCTGCAGGCAAAGACAGAGTAAACATATGCACATGAGAAAGGATCATGAGGATCAAATTCTGTGCAGTGAATCAATTGCTCCAACATTTATTATGCACTATTTATCTAGAGAGAATGACAAACTGTCTGTTTATCCAGACCCAAGTTGAAAAAAATAATTCACATGCATGTTTCCTCTATCACAGTGTAATTTTAAGCTTTCCTGTAAAAACTAATCTGAGAAATCCAAGTCATTAAATGAGCTGTGTTTGCCTGTTGACTCACCATAATCTTTCTTGCAGTATTTCTTCATGTTGATTTTGAGTTTGCCTTTAGACGCCTTGCAGTAGGAGTCACAGTCTGCAACAGATGGAGAAAATACATGTAGGAGTCAACAGGATGTTTCTTTGTTTACATGAAAGAAAATGTTAATGGGACATATAATTCTGTAATTTGGAATAACTTTTAACATGTCTCAATATGACTCAACTTTATACTAGATGAATGTGTATGAAATAGAAATTTACATGAAGTTTTAAGTTTTAATTAATTCAAATTTGAAACTGCTGCTTTAGCACCACTTTTGTTTATTTCTGCCATCGTGTGTTTTTTGGGACCAGAAGAGTTTAGCAAGGAAATTGTTTTAGTTATGGAAATATTTCTTTCTGGTTTTGTGTGTTGTCTAATGAGACGGGTGTGGGACAACTGCTAGAATAACAGTATCATAATAATGGTACGTATGTATGTATTGCTCACAATGGAGACGTTTTTCTCTCCAACTACATCTGAGGATTAGGGCTTCTGAATGGAGTTAACGCTAGCGGCCGTAGTTTCAAAGAAATACGAATTGATGCTGCCATCTACACACTCACTCCGTGTCACCTTGTGGGAAAAAACTCGGACTGTGCAAATCACCCAGCGTCCACTTCAACCCCCACCTTCTTCTAAATCTCACCTCAGCCCCCAACCTCCTGAAACAAACAAGCCTGGGATCACTTCAAGGCCCCAGTGAGGACCACATCAAGCCTTTTGCAGTGGGGACAGAGGGGAGAGTGTAAGGTGGGGGTTGTGAAGGGGGTCAATGCCACACAAAGGGAGGTCAGGAAGGAAAAATTAGCCATCCATGAAGTGTTAGTAAGCAGAGGCAGAAGAGCCGCTTTCGAAGGGGGGAAGTGTTCGCTCTGAATGCCGTGAACAAATAAATACCTCATCCACGCAGACAGAGGGGTGACCCAAATCACCTCTCAGCCTTCTCCTTCAAGGATGCTCATGCATTTAGGTTTATGTATCATGGTGAAGCCTAGTGATAAGTCAGTACGTCAATACAGGCGAATACTGGGCATTCTCGCGTTTGACTGTATGTTGATAATGTATGTGCACACAGAAAAAAAACACGATTTAGATTTGCTGGAAACTGTTTGGAAAATCTTGTATATCTCATCAATATCACGTGGAGCCTTGATCAAACTATGTGTATTTCATGTGCTGTTGAGGATAGGGAATATTTAGGAATTCACCCTAATGCAACATCCAACATGTACAAATACATAATGCAAGATGTAAAACATATGCAATTTCCTTAAGTCAAGATGATACAAGCGAGTTTATACATTCAAGGACACATGCAGGACACATTATTTGCCATGTGTATTGCATTTCCATTAATTTTTGTGTTTTAAATTTATAGAATCTTTCAAAAGTAAACGTCTGTTTCTGTCAAGGCCTGAAAACACGTGTACTGCATATTATAACTAACTGGCTCCTTGTAGAAACAAATCCATGAGGATATGCGTACAGTCTGCAATCGTTTTTATGATAGATTAGCATGAAGGGGAAAAAGCAACACTATATCCCACTGTCAAGTTTGCTGGCCATTGCAATCCCTGGTGTCCATAGCTGCAGTTACCCCATGCTGTGCTGTTACACTGCCAGTCACTTACAACGAAGTCCAAATTACGCCATATCACAGAAAAATCTTCTTTTCCCCCTTTCTCTGCACATTAAGTTCTTTTCCAGCATAAATTGGACCCAGAATCGTGATTTGCTTTATGCTTCAGTGCCTCAAGTTTTAACGAGAATAGTCAAATAAAAGAGGCAAAGGCAGAATGAGGAATAGGTGGATGGACAGTACTAGTGACGGGGCAGTGAAATCAGCACTGGAGCTTTCAGGCGGCCTGAATATGAACAAACTGCATTGTTGTGATGAGATCTTTGCTCCATGCCTTTACTCTCCTTTATGTTCCTTTTGAATGAGGTTGCCTGGGGAACTGGATGAGAAGAAAAAATGCCCCCGTACCCCCCCAAAAAAGAAGGAGGCGGGAGAAATGGATACTGGTGGAGAGCAAGTGGGTGGAGTACTTTACGAAATAAGAAGAGTGAAGTTTTACAGCGGGCTGGGAAGAAGAGGAGGTTCACAACCAAATCACCAAAATACCCAATGCTGGTAGCCTCACAAGTGTGTTAGCAAGGCCACAAAGCTGACGCTGGCGGTAGAAAATAGAGTAACAAACATAGGCAAAGTAAATGAAACAGGGGAGTCTATATGAACTGCACCTTATTACCATGTAAATGATGGAAGAGGGAGCTGTGGAAGGGAAGTTTTGTTTTCTCATAACCCCCCTTGATTCCATCATGATACTTCCCTTTGATAGCCTTTCGTTCCCCATTAGTGTACCCCTGAGACACAGCTCCGGGTCCCGCTGAGAACACCCCGAGATCCCCATTTAAGGCCAGGCAGTCCCCTACCATGAGTACAAATGTTCCCTTTGTGTGCATGTTACAAGCAGGGGAAGTGGGAGCAGTTCGGTAGCACTGAGCTAAAATGTGCTTTGGGTGTTCTGAGTAGATGTAGTTACTACAGCGCTTTGTTTCCCGCCTTTCAGAGCACTGAGCAGTGTGTAACTGAGAGGTGGACCTTTGCCCCTTCTATCAAAGTGCTGTACAAGCCTTTAAGCTAATCGTTTTCATTTGGAACACTTCTTACTCAAGCTGCTCCAGTTCCACAGCCAAAACTGAAATATGCACATAGATGGAAACTAGTTAAAAAGTACAAGAGTACATAGTCGAAATGACCCAAAATGAAAATAAAAACTGCAGTGCTGTGTATAACCTTGTGTATAACCAGAACTGCTTTAGTAACTGACCCATCAGTTGTGTGAAGGAAACATGCCATAACTTAAAAACTTAAAACAAAACAAAATAAAACAACAACAAAAAACAATGCAAAAAGGACCTCAATGGAAACATAGAATAAATTAAAAAAAGAAAATATTTATGACTCATTGAAATGAAATTTCAAAATTTAGAACATAGCAGCTTACTGACACAAGACTTAAACCGAAGCAATGAACAGAGAAACAAAATAAAAACACATTTGATCATTATTTTAAACGGACAGGTTTATGATCCGTCCTTCCACTAAGCTCAAATTATGTCACAATCCAAGATGAAGTTACACAAGACAAACTAAGGTAAAAGTCAAAGTCCATGGTCTGGAATACACTTTAAAGCTACTAAATGTAACTTTAGTCAAATATTTTTTAATAGAAAATATTCTTCAGAACTTATCTTCTCCTTTCCTGTGACACACAATCACTTGCCCTTTTAACCGATCAGAGGTACTAAGAAATAGACTACTCTAGACCTCAATCTGACTGAAATAATAATTTTTTACAAAATTGATGAAGTTGCTAGCATAAATAACCCAGATTTGTTCCATATGTACATCATAAGGTTTCTGTAGAAATTCAGAGCTTCAGTGTAATTAAAGTACACATCCAAGATGAGAACTACTAAATTTGAACTTAAATTGAACTATTTAATTTCTTCTGTTTAGAAATCTACTTTTTTTTAGAAACAATAACAATTGGAGTAATCTTTAAAAAAGTTAAGTCATTTTGCATTTTTGCTGTAAACTGCCAACTATTTTTAAAAATCTGTATCTGAACATGAAAGTTGTCAAATAAATGTACTGGAGTGAACTGTAGAAGAGTGGAAGTAAAGGTAACAATACAATCTAAACACTACTAGAGTACAAGTAGTAAAATTATTAAGTAAGCTACTATTTAAGTAAATTGGAACTCAAATGGACATAATCGCTAAATCCTGCTGGATTGCTTTTTACCATTTAGCTCACATTATCTGGATGAAAGATAAAATTGTTGCCAGTAAGAGTAAAAAATTGAAAAATTGTTTCTGAATGTGATAAACCTTTGCACAGTGATGTGGTACTGTATCTGTGCATTGATTTGTTGTTGAGTGTGAGGCACTGAATTGCAATTATTAACTTTTTTAAAACATCGATGAAAAATGTTGAGAATCCAGGATTCAAAATAACAAATGTCAGTAAAAATGAGTAGAAACACAGATTTTTTTATTCTGCACAGATAAAATCACGTGCACCGGGGCAGGTGAGATCTGATATGATGAGGTCTCATGAGTCAAATCCAGGTGTGAGCAGTGATGTATCAACAAGATCTAGACACACTCTGGATGTGTTTAGATAAAGGATACTCGGTGTGAACATGGCCACCGAGGCTGAGTGGTATCAGAGGTATCAGAGCAGTGAGACAAGTAGGTGTAAATGACAGTGTGGGAGGAGGGCTTTCCCCCTCAAACAGAGTGATTGGGAAACAAATTGCATTAAATAAAGCATGTAATTAGATTATGGAGCCCAGTGTGCTGCCCTGCCTTTGTTCTCCTCTGCTTTGCGCTGGGCTGCTCACACTAGAGCTGTGAGTTTGGATCCTGTCCAGCAAAAACAGAAAGAGAAAGGAAGACAGAAAGAGAAGGACCGCCCCCCAAACCACCACTACCACTGCTTCTCTCATTTTATTGTCAGAAGGTAAAAGATTTTTTTTTTTTCCAACAGGCAATTGCCTGTAAGGAGGCTGTTAGAGTTGTTGACCTGATTCCATGATTTTACTTTTGCTCTTGGGACATTGTGCAATCAGGTCCAATCAGTTGGGTGATCATCTGTTACTGTAACTGATGAGTGTATGATGAGTCAGTGGGGACTCCTATTGGTTATCATCCAAAGCACTGAGCTAGAGGAAATAATCCTGCCAAGGTTTTCATGTCACTGAAATACAGCACAGAAGTAAAAAACTAAACTCCATGCTAAAGATTTATATTTATAATGAGAATTTGATACTGTGCTGTTCTATTTTTGCCCTGCTTATTGCTAAACATTTCTTCTCTCACTCTCTCATACAGTTAAGCGGGGTAATAGGATCCCATGTTGACATGACTGTAAAATGCGGTGGAGTTGCTGAGTACCAAACACGTTGTGTGGAGTGAGACTCATGTCCAAAAGATCCAAGGAGGGATTTGCCACAGATTCCGATCACTTCCAGCCTTAAACAACACACACACACACACACACATATGACTGAACTTCGTCACCCTTATGAGCCTCATCATCGTCACTCCAATTCTCCTACTCCTCATCATCATCAGTTACTTTCACATCCTGTGTATCCTGTGTAGCCATCACAGGGTCATCAACGGTTAATCTCCTCCACATTTCGTTCCTGTGCAGACGTCTCTGTCATGACCCGTGGGAGTGGCGACCCACACCATCCGTGACCTACCAGCACAATGTGTGTTTTGTCTGAGCCACACCATCGGAGGTATTCTCCATGCATTCCTGGCATCAGTGTGGTCGAGAGGGGGAGAGCCTTGCTGCAGGAGACAAATTAATAACCACTCCATTTTCCCTCACACCCTCTATTCACCATGTCACCCCCGCTACCGCAACCAAAAAAGGCAGCTTCCCTCTTGTTTGATTGAGGCTCAATGAGGCACCTGCCTTACAGCTGTCAGCCCACCACCCTTTACTATCACGCAGTCAGCAGCACACATTTGGCCTTTTTGACATTTATTTCTACAATTTATCTCAGCATTTCTTCATGGATCACTGAATGCTTTCTTATCTCTTTATCAACTTCTTTTTTCCACGTTTTTTAAATTTCTATTTTGTGGTATTTCTATTTCCTTCGTGTTCTTCTTGTAATTCATTCTCATCATTTTCTCAAGTTAATGATTCTTTCTCCACTTCCTATATATTAACTTTAATCTAAAACTGCTTTGCTTCTAAAACAGTTTGTTTTTTGTTCTATTTCCTCAATTAATAATGTTGTATAATGTACTAATATACTGCTAATAATAATGATAATAATAATTATAAAAAATAAGTATTGCAATAATATAATTTGGTGCAGGTATTTTTGCTGGACAGAGGCGGAAAATATTGTTCAAGGCTCTGATAAAATCAACCACATCTGTTTGCAGTCACGTATTACATGATATCATAGCTGTTTGAATACCAGGCCAAGCAGAGGTGGATTTGTTCTGTGACCTTCTGACGAGGCTCAGAGGGTAATATATGCATCCTCTGGGCCCAAAGACCGGGTGGTCCAGCGGGACACTTTGCTCGTCACGGTTCTGACATGACCAATGCAGGACGTCCATCAACTCGCTCCACCCTGCAATCTGCTTTCCCTCAGTCTCTCTGGCCTGAACAGCCCTGTGCCCGTTATACATGTGAGAGGGGATTCCCAGAACTCTTAGCCATGATTAAATTATCTATAGCTTCACTGTAGCAGTCATTATACATTGCCCTTCAGATTGTGTTTACATTATTTCAATGACATGGATAAATCAAAGGATGTAGCATCCAAAACAGCTGCAGGAAACAAATCGTTTCCTGTACTTACTGCTGTCTGCAGGTAGGTTTTATCTAGGGAAAATAAAATCATAAATGCATTTTTTATCTTTTACTGTTGAAATACTGAAAAAGAAAATTAATTATTATGCCCATCCAATATGTGAATTCATTTCAGTTGATAACGGACTGTGGGTGCCCCTCTCACTCATTCAGTGATCCCTCAGTGAGGTAAAGGAAATTTCCTTCACTCCGAAAGTGGACAGATTCCTCGGAAGGGGGCCCAGAGAAACTCCAGATATCCTGGCTCAGCACCACCCACAGTGTTATGTGAAGACAAAGCGTGAAACAGAGGGAGACTAAGGAGGTGGAGGAGGGCGAAAGGAGAGAGAAAGCAAAAAGAAAAGAGGTGAAGGAGGTTTTGGGGACCAGCTATATGCTGACTATGCTATCAATCGAGGTCGTCTAGCTTTGGGGACCTCAGAGGGTCCAACAACAGCTGCAGAAGCTTCACACACACGCTCACATACCTTGAGCCCCCTGCAACTTCATGGGTGAGACAGTGTAAACATGATGTGAGCCAAATGACTCAACTTTTCATCCACAAGGCCCAAAGACAAAAAGCCGAACTTATTCGGCTTATACTACAGGTACCTCAAATCACTATGATCAGTGCAATTGTATACTGAGTAAATAAGGAAGTTCACCATTTATAATGTTGCTGCACACCAAACCAACACCCCACTGTGCCACAGTTAGACTGATTAATTGTGAAAGTGTGAGAGATTAAAGAAGGCACATCCCAGAGCAGCTGCTAATAGATTTAATATTCATGAACGCCTAATAAGGAGGGGGAAGGCGAGAGGGTTCCAATTTATGCTGCAGTCTGTTTTTTCATATATTTTTGGAAATATTGTGGTGAGTTATTTATATATACAGTGTGTCTACAACATCACGTGTCCCTCACGGATCTGCTGATGTTTTTCAGAGTATACTGTAGATACATAAACTGTACTCACCTGATGGCTCCTCGGGGCTGCTGGGTGGCGTTGTAGGAGGCGCAATTGGAATCTCTACTCTCGGAGAAAACAGAAAACAAAGAAAGATTTCAGTTTTGTTCTAATAGGCATCTATGCTCTTCATGTGTATGTTTATGTGTGCGCACATGCTGGTTTGGTATGTGAATGTTCATATTTAACATCGAACTGTTTAGGTCAAACAATTAAAACATATATAAAACATCAGTGCAATAGCCATGAGCTGCTTGACTGATTCTCCTTTGAACACACAAGCTTTTTTAACTGTATGGTTCTGCAAACCTACTAAATGCCTTAGTAACAGGTATTGGCTGAGTATTGGCTTTTACTCACACCAAGATATATCTAATTAAATCGTGCCCCAAAACCCAGAATGTATTGAAGAGACTGACTATGTACACTAATCCCAACGTTACTGGTTTCATTCTGTACAGAGAACCTCCTCAAATACCTTAAATATGTTACCTTACTAAAATACCTCAATTACCTTTATCCACAACTTTATTTATAACTATATCTGACCAGCAACAAGGTCCAAGGGGATGAAAAAGCAGACTAGGGCAGTAATTTTTTCTGCTGTGCAAGGCTTTCATTGTGTCAGTAAAATTAAGAAGAAAAACCTAGATGAAAAAAAAGCAACACTGTTGGTCTATGAATATTTTTACTTTGACTCATAGTAAGTGTTGTTAAATTTCCTCGGTGTGTAATTTTTTTTTTCTCTGTATTATCCTTCTCCCTTGCACCCCGCTGCTCTGGCAAACTACACTAGAGGGTGTCCAAAGACTTGATCCTCTCAGTCCCCCTTCATACTCTCTGTTGTATTCACAAGTGGGTAGGAAGTTGCCACTTAGAGAAACCACACATGAAGAATGGTCCCCTTATCACCAAAGGGGCAGGATGGCAACAGAAGATAAAGATAAAACACACAGAATGCCTTTTTGTGACTGTGGCCATAAGGATATAAAAGGGGCTCCTCTGAAACTAGATACTATAGCAGTGGGGGGTGGGTGTGGGGAATTTATCAAAGACACATGCAAAGAAAGGTGGAAGAAGAGGTGTACAACAGTAGTGGTTTCAATTGTGCAAAAGGGAAAGGTTTGTGTATGAGGGAAGAAAGAGACGATCAAGTCTTTTGATCAGGTAAAATGAGATTTTCTCTTCTGGGACTGAGGAAACCGGCTTCTTTCCTAATCAATGTACACAATATTTATGTCTTTTGTGCTACATAAATCAGAATCAGTGGAATGATGTTTACGTCTGTTGTTGACTTGTGGACATAACAAGGCCTCCTCCCCTGATAAATTGCTCTATATAATGACAAGAAAAACAATCACTGTCAAAACAATGGCGCCTAAAGCCCAGAGGTCCCGTCTTTCATGCTGTTGATGATTAGCAATCTGCCATCAATATTCAGCCACCTTAAATAATCTCTGATAGTGATCATCTGAGAGGGATCAGAGGGATCCCTACATGTTTGGCACCTCAGCTCTGACTTGACATTTTCAGGAATTAAAAGCTATCAGATAAGTTGACTTAATCTATCCCTTTTTTGGACCCCTTCCATACTTATCCATAGGGAGATGTATGTATTCCTCATAAAAATGTAATTCCTTATTAGCATCCTAGTACAATGACAAAAGCCCCAATTACAGTTTATTGTCTGAAACCAAAAAGCCAATTCATTTCCATAAATCATTGCTATAAATTAGGGGGCTTTAAACCTTCAAGTGCGAGGTCACAGTTTCCCTCAGAGATGAGATACTGAGACCAACACTGATTTTAAACCCAAATTTTCTTCATGTGACGATGCCGTTGTTAACAGCTCTGGACCTGTAGTCAGATTTATGGAGACCGACATGCCGGGAGGGCTGTGCTGCCATAACCTTGAGGTTTCCCTTAATGGTGTGTTTATTTAAGCTAAGAGATTTACTGGTCAGAAAACCAATGGTTGGCCACTAAACACTTGTCTGAAGACAAGGATGAGAGGATTTAGTGTAGGAGCACTTACAGTTACAGTGTGTGTTTGGGTGTGTCCTGTTCTTCATTATGTGTTGGTTTTATTGGGTTTGATGCTGAATATACTCATAAGTATGTGTGTCATCACAGATTATGCCCTCAAATGTGTGCAGTGGCCTGACTGTCCGACAGTGTGTGGTAAAGACTGGTTCCACGTACTTATGCAGGGGGCAATGGGCGAGCGGCTCTGCTGGTAGCCTTTAGCACAGCGGTTGCACGTGATACCAGTCACGCCGTCTTTACAGGGACATTGTCCTGTGGTTTGGTTACAGGTTTTGCCAGCAGCACCCACGGGATGGCAATCACATGCTGTGAGGAAACAGAGGAAGAAAGTGAGGCAAAGTGAGTGGTCTCTCTCACACACACACACACACACACACACACACACACACACACACATGCTCACACACAGACACACACACACGTGGGGAGATACAAACAAATACTACCTATAGAGAGTGCAGAGAGCAGCATTGACAGCAGTGATGGCAACAATAATAGGGTGGGTGAGAGACAGGCAGGGGCGTGCACAGAGAGACAGGCCAACACAACACTTATTCGCAAGAGAGTGTAGTGTCATGACGGAAAGGGCAACACATCCCCTTGTCTGTAGACATTTTCTTGGCATTTTAGCTGCTAATTAGCAAATCAATATGTAGGTCGTTACATCGATCATAATTAAAAGCTTCAAATGCACAGTACCATCTTGAATCCTGGGTTTGTGTGTGTCCCAGCAAGTGACTGTAGCGCTGCAGCTGTACAAGTGAGGTAAAGAGACAGGGCTGTGCATGTTTACCAAATGATAAAATAATGGAGGATAATCCTAATTGCCTGTTTCTGATGAATGCCGGGCTTTGAATGTGAGCCCAAAATGTTTGTCACATTTCCTCCCTCAACTGGGGGGGTCTATTAAACACATATGCTACAGGAATGTAATCATTTTGCCAATTGCTCAACCCAATCCAAGCACTTAATGCATTTCACAGCCAGACTCCTGTCATGTTTAAAATCGTTGTGGAATTGTGAGTTGTCTGAGAGTTGTTTCTTTTTATCTGTTTCTGGATATAAATAGCAGCGATTCTGGCAGAGAGAGGTGATTAAATGAACAGTCTTCCTCACAGTCCATACAGCACAGTTTGATAGTGTAATCCACAGCAGAGTCACCATTTTTACTATTTTACTCCAAAAAAAAAAAACGCTGTTTGTAATCAAACTCTCACCACTAGATTCCTCAGCCCAAAAGTATAGCATTTTCTGTTGGGGGCAAGTTAGTGGTTTGGTCTGTTTTGTTTTTAACCACACAGACTCTTCAGCACACAGTAAAAAAAAAATAAAAATGCTTCAAAGCAATGTGCTCATTTACACCAACTGTGTTGAAAATGTGTCAAGTCGAAACTCAGTTCATTCATTCATTCATTTAAGGGATTAAATATTATAATAAGACTACGCAGGTTTTATATGATTATTGTTTCTGGGTGAAGTTCACTTATCTTCATCAGTTATTTTGCATGTGTACTTGTTCTGTTCCTTTAATTTTGCCTGGAGCACTGATACAGTTGTTATTCAATCAGCCTGTTTGAGAGACAAGCTCTCTACAGGATCCATACTATGGCAGGCCCTGGGGAAAAGACTTCTGTAAGTCTGTAATGTAATATGGTATCTGTCCTCCTTAAAACTGGCCACAGCCTTTTTACCGTATTTGTTATTTTGTGAGACGGAAGCACAAACGGACAACTGTCCTCTGGCTGAAGTCCATCATTCTGTAGGAGGCAGTGCATTTCAGCAGGCCGCCTCTCACCTTACTATCACACTCTCTTTAGCTTTTATCTCTATTGCTTGTTTCCTGTGATTCAGCTTCTGTTGCTACTCTAATCTCTCCTCACTCTGTGTGTGTCTGTGTGTATGTGTGTGTAGGTGTGTGTGCTTGTGTTGTTCACTGGCCTTATCAGGAAGCCTGAAAGTGGGTTTGTGTATCTATTAGTGCCTTTATCAGACCAATCTGTCTTTGCTTTCATTGCCGCTAAGTTGTGTCTAGGTTAGTGGGAGGACTGGCACACACACACACGCACACACAGTCTCAGGAAGCCCAGTAAACAGCATGAAGGTTGGTCTACCACGTCCTCAGGCCTGTAAATTTAGGAGTATGTCAGGGAAGAAGGAGGCACGGGAGGGCAAAGTGCATTTTGTGGTGGGAGCTTCAGAAAGCTCAGGTTATATTTTTAAGAGCATCTGTTCGACCACAGTTTGAAGCCCTAAGCCTGCCAGTAAATCAAGGTGCACAGCACATGGTCTGCAGGTGGGAACCACTCAGCCTCCTTCTCCTCCTCTGCCGTTGGTCCTCCTCATTGACTTGAAGGATGACTGATTAGCTGACTGTCCATCTAGATGACAAACTGATTGACCCTCTGGCTGGATGACTCACCTACTGGCTCAAGTATTGGTTTACTGGGGGTGTGAGTGAGAGTTTCTGTTTTAAGTGTCTGTCCACTTAATGGTTAAGTGCCTGTGTGCTTAGTTTCATGGCTACTCCAGATGGCCCAGGGAGATATGGGGACAATAGAGCAAGAGGCAACAGGAGGCAACAGGTCCAGCGAGGAAAACTGACAGAAGTTTATGATAAGAAGTGTAGATGTGTAAATAAGATGGATTTCCTTGCAACATAGATCTGGATCTAAGGGATTAGCCCAGTATAAATGTCAGGAGTCCTAAAACTAAGAAGCTTTTGGTGCTGAGAAAAAGATTCCTGGTTAATGGAGAGACTGGGAGGCTTTTTCAAAGGCAGGCAGCCGAATCTGTGTCTGAGATCGCACAATGTGAGAATTTTGAACTCTGCCAATGGTTTACCATAAAGCTGGTGTTTGAAGTCTGAACTCTGCTCCCCCCATTTGGTTTGTGCACTCTGTGCCAATAAGAATAATTTGTTGGGCCTGGAGTAAAGCCAAGCTAACCAAGTCTGTGTTCTATTATAATTAGGTGTCTGCTCCTCCACTTGGACAGCAGAAAGAGACAGCGATTTAGGGTTGTTGCACTATACATTAACAGCTTTCTAAATGGCGTGTTTATCTAACAGTGGGTGTGTCTCGCATTTTGTGTTGTAAAGTTTTATGGATGAGAATAACAGGGTGCAGTGGCCTAAACAGTCATGCTTTTGGCCAGCAAGAGCAGCAAAAATGTTGGACATGAGCAGCTAAAATGTTGGACTTGAGCTTCTATTTGTGAAGGATGTTTGATGCACAACACTGCACATGTATATTGTTGTAATTGAAAACACACTGATATCAGCGCACCCAGTGGAAACCCAACGCTAAAAATGAAGTCATGAAAAACAATATTTTTCAAATCCCAAGCATTTAACATGTGGTTGATAAAAACCCTGACTGTGTCAATAGAAGACATATGGTGAGGAGAGGAAAGGAGGTTTTTTAGCATGTTATTTTGAGGGAAACAGACCATCCCTCAATCAAAGCCTGATTCTCCTCTGTATGCAAAGTATGTTCCTCATCATCCCGCTGACAGATGAAATTATATGATGGTTGATGCTCGTATTCAAATGTGAAAGCCTGAATTCTATCTATCAGTCACAGAACCAAGTGCACAAGGTGACATGCTGGGATCACAAGCCGCTGATTAAATTCTACACAGAGCTGTCACTGTGGAGTGACGTCTGTAATCTCAAATATATGTCGGAGGTGTTTGAAGGCCACCCACAGTGCTGCATCTCACTGTCTTTTTGAAACTCATCTCTTTTCTATGTCACATATGCCCACTGCATTTTGCTCAATGGTTTCAAACAGTTAAAGTTAAAAACAAACGCTATTTGAGACCAATTCAAACCGTTGGAGTTTTAAATTTTGGCGTTTAAAAGTAGCAACCGGCAGGATCCGATCTGCAGTGAATCAGCTACTGCAGTCCTGTACTCGTAACGGCCTCCTATGGAAATGAGCTGCTTTCGGAGAGGATTTAATTACCCATATGAAAGCAAACTCTTGTGCTCCTCGACCTGCCTGTGCTCCTGCGCTGCTCCTTCTCTTCCAACAGCCACGCAGCAAAAGGATCTCTCTTTGAGCTCAATAAATAACCAAACCTCTTAATTGCTGTCACTTCGGTGCAGCGCTCGTGCTGCTTGAGGAGCGGACAGAAATTTGTTCTGCGGTTTGAGTTTCATTGAATTATCTTGAGTTATGATGTGGTGAACCTGGGACAATTTGGCAGGGCAAGACTTTGACAGCATGTAAAGGTGTTTGACGCAGGGAAAAAGGAAAAAAGTTATGTGTTGTAACTTTAATTTCATCAACAGAGAGAAAGAGAGCATGTAATACAGTGACACGCATAAAGTCTTCAGCTGTAACTTTCCAAATATAGTTTACAAAAAATGTTTTAATTGGCAAAAGAAACAGTTCATGCTTCATATCATTTGTCAGCTTGGGGTAATTACCACGGATCCTTTATTGTAAGTCTGTTTTGATGTAACTAAACACCTCAGAGAAACTTGGACAGTGTTTGCTTAGAGTTACACAGGGCTGGGAGAGGTGGGTAGTGCATAAACTCTGGCAAATATCATGGATTAAATTAAACAAAACCGTTTGGGTTAGCTGACAATTTTATAAATGATGATCAAATGTGTTTATACTTCGGTTTGGTGACAGGCAGCAGAGAATGTGACTGTGATGATTTAGTATTTACTAATTTGGAGACTCTGATGTAATGAATATATGACATGACTGCACTCCTGCTGTGAGCCTATGGGATTGTGATTATCATATAACAATAATATTATTGTAGATCGTGTTATGTGATTGTTGTAATCATTTAAGCTGCAACTAATTACTATTCTCATTTTTGATTAATCCCTTGATTTTCTTTTTTTTGGGGGGGGGTCGATTTGGTCATCAATCATTATGGACAAATGACCATTGCATTCATATTGCTTGCTGTAAAACACATCTTCACATTGTAGAAGCTGGCATTTTTAGTAAAAATGTCATTAATTCATTCATTTGTTATTTGATTTCAATATTATATATATATATATATATATATATATATATATATATATATATATATATATATATATATATATATATATATATATATATATATATATAGCTCTTTGAGAATTATTTATTACATGCACCATAACATATAACTATAACACTAAATTCAATTATTAAAAATGAACAAATGTTACAATATAGGTGAGGCTGAATGCAGCAGGCAGAGTCAGAAAGAAAACCAGCCTGTTCAGAGCAAGAATTCATGCATAGAGGACAGATGAAGATGAAGGAGGACGGGTTCCTGTCAGGCTCCAAACCAGTAGCGCGAGTTATCAAAAAGCTTTGCCCAGGCATAAAATATAGAGCCGGCCCCACATATCCAGATGCACATAGACCGTACATAATTAGTTTACGTCAGATGCCAAAAGTCCATATCAGGTGCATTTGTTTCACAGCTTTTGGTTTTCTGTTTTAACTGTAACTTCATGACTCATTTATCCAAAGTTTCCTAACATAAAATTAGTCCCAATCGTTGTATGATTACATATTTCCACACCAGTGGCAACAGGTGACTGACTGTCTGACTGCAGAGAGAATGTTTCTGGTTAAAAAGCATTTTATCATCACGTGGACTGAGGTTTTCAGTCAGGTTTTTTGCTTTGATTTGGTTGATCTCCATCAGAACATGAACAATACAACAAAACCGCTGACGTATTTGTTTTTTCTTGGCCAACAAAAAGTGTGCTTTCTTCCAAAGTCTTTACAGTGGCTAACACATTGGTTTAAGCAATACAAATTTTAAAAAAATAGTTTGTTATCATCAGGAGAAGGCTTGAATAATTTGTTTTCTGATTAAAGGTTAAGGCCTCCCACTAAAATATGTAAATCATCAGAGAAAATTGCAGTACAGAAACAAATAATACAGTCAATTACTACTTCTACCATGATTCTAACAATATTCACATGAATGAGCTGAAACCACAGAATTGTGATACAGATTTAATTAACAATAGCATTAATCCTCTGCATTAATATTTTGCTAACTGTTTGCAGGTTTGTATAAGTACATATATCTTTTAATTCTGTGGAAAAATGCCCATCAGGATCTTGAGGCCTCTAATGTTTTCATTCTAACAAACACACCTCCATGAGTGTGAGTTATGGGATGCTGAAAGAATCACGTCTTGGACACATGAGTAGGAATGTAGGTACAACATAAAAGAGGTGGAACCTCCACAATTAGCTTGCCTGCTAGACACAGCAGAGGATAGGGGTTAATGATACACAATGTCCCGGCTTGATGAATGTTTGTTTGCATTCCTGCTCGACAGGAGAATAGGCCCAAAGCCACGGAAGGTGTTAGTGTCAGTTAAGGATCAAGGGGCAGATACATGGATGCATTTGTCAAAGAACTTTGTTTTGAACGTTTCCTCATGCAGTGAATGAAATGAGCTTAATATGGCAGGAATTTATGAGAAATGGTACAAAATGCAACACGTGTGACATCTTTCTGCAGTAGTTTGACGAACGTTTTTACTACAGCAGCAGTAAGCATGTTACCTGCTGCCAAGGCAAATGGGGCAAATTTTATTCTAACACATTATTTTTGTGTCTCAACTAACATTGAATTCTTTTGCAGATGTTTCACTCGTCAGTGATGTCTTCTTTCATACTGACTGACTGATCAGTTTATTTATGAACTCCTTAAGAAAACTAAGGCTTAAACTGTCTGCAGGCAGCTAATATTTCCTCACGAACTGCCTTTGGACATGAGCGCTCTGAACCCCTCAAACAGGTATCTGTGTATTTCTGTGTACGTATGTGCAAGCTGCACAGGGTGACTCAGAGGTGTCTATGGGCTTGTTTGCACAAGGATCTTTCCCTGCAGCTATAGAAGAGGTGAGAAAACATACCCTCTCTCTTTTTAACCACCCCCCTCCTCTTCCCGCTCTCTTTCTTTGACCCTTATTAGTTATGGTGAGGGCTGAAGGCAGGCGATTCATCCCAGCACTGAGTAGTCAGCACACCTGTGTGGGGGTGTTTTCCTCTTGTCTGCCTCGTCTCTTCCGCTTCTTCTCCATCGTACCTCCCTCCCATCCTTCACTCCCTTCCCAGCCCTCTGAACCTGCCTTCTTCTTTGTCCCCCTCTTTTCTCTGCAGCCTTTGCACCTCAAGTCTCTTGCCACATTCTCGCTCGTCTTTGACCTGCACTGGGGATCACTTCACACCTCAGCTAGTGTTTGTTTTGCTTGTCCTGTCATTCCCTCACCCCCTCTCAAATAAAGCCAAATAACTCTCTGTTGATGAGGGAACACCCAGTCAAACTTGCCCAAACCACCATGACCTCCACAATCCCAACAGACCCCCAACTCATCTCTGCTGACAGATGGAGATGAAGGCAAAGGAACAGGCTGGGGAATGTAAAGATAGCTGCTTCCACCGAATTCCTGTATTTCACTTCAAACTGTTTCATTTCAGATATTTATAATCTCAGCAATGGCAGGAAGTATTGCTACACACTGGGCTGTATGTCTTCCCATATTTGGAAATCGGTATTTTTAAGTGTTCGGGAAAAACATACAATGTCACATTCACATACAATAAAAGTCTCTTTAAATAGCAACAGAGATATAAATTACTTCAATTTGGCTTACTACATATTTGAAAACATTTCCACCGAAGGACCAATTCTTTTCACTTCTACCATTTGTTCAATTTTTAAAACTTGGAAAAAGAGATGGAAAAGAGCAGTGTACCTTTGCAGGCTTTCCTGTGTGTAATGGGTTTGGACAGGTCCCTGTAGTAGCCTTCCTTGCAGTAGTGGCAGTGGCGACCTGCTGTATTGTGGCGACAGTTGAGGCAGACACCTCCGCTCTTCCTCCCTGACAACTTGTAGAGCTCCATGTTAAAGCGACACCTCCGGGCGTGAAGGTTACAGTTACAGGCTGAGGAAGAAGGAAAACAGGATACAAAAATATTTAGTTTTCGTGAATCAATTATCGCAAAAAAACTATATTTCCTCCAGTTATTCAATTTTCAGTTCAATATTCTACATTTTAGTCCACTCAATTTTTTCAATACCTTTAGTTGTTGGTTACTTTGTAAACTTAGATTAATTATACATAACATCCCACAAATGATAATGAAATATTTTTATACTGATGTATTTTGTTGGGTTAAGATTAAAAAAATACTCTATTTGTTAAAATAATATAAAATAACCAGGACTTAGACTTTGTTTCTAACTCAAATACTATGCTACTCCTCACTCCTCTTGTCTTCTCCTCGAGATCCTTCCCTATTCTCCAGAGTCCTTACTGTACTAAAGTAAAAGTCAAGGTCTGGTATTACCATTCCTCACTTCACCACAAATCCCTCAGAGCATGTGTGAGACCCCTCACTGCTGCTTGTTTACTGATAAGTACAGTTTCCACTGCTGAGTTTAATTAGGCGGCTGATGTTTATTCATGACTCTCTGGCAGCACACAGAGGCAGACATATCCAGCTTCATTAAGACCAGCCGTCCGAGACACTGGTCCTCTACCACCACCACAGAGACGTTCATGCATTATTAACTGCAACACTTTTGATACACTACATGGCTTCGTGTGTGCGTGTGCATGGAAGTGGGGGTTATCTGGGTCCAAATGTGGTCCCCTGGTTGGTTGATCTGTCCATGTTTTTCTGCACCACCAGCTCGTTTCATCATCTGTCCATCATGTCAGTGCGAGTCAGAGTGAAGCTCACACTTCTCTCAGCTATGTGTATGTGTGTGCGTATGTATTTGAGAATGCATTTGTGTGTTTAGTGTGTTCGTTTCTTGGTGTGTGCTTTCTGGATGTGTGTCCCTTTTTGGGACCCCCGAGACTCCGTCGCTTCACTCCAAGGACCTAATTACAATATCTTTTCTAGAATATACACAAACACACACGCACACAATCAGCAGCAGCTCTGTGCCTTATCGGCAGGGACTTGGCTTTCTGTCTTTTCTGCAGGACAGTGAGGGTTTAATTAGTGATATGTGTCTCCCTGCTTGTTCTCCCTGCCCTGCTTTTTTTCCACACTTTTAATGCCATGACACCACAATACTTATTTGCAAATGTTTGTGATATTTCTATATGATAGTTGTATGATACAAATAAAACATGGTTTATAATGAATAAATGCAGGTTTAAACAATTAGACCTACTTTCTACCTAGTGTGACACAGATGTGACATTTTCATTGTTGCGTTGAGCTGGATTTACACCTTAGTGGGACTCACATTGTTAGCCTTTCAGACAACAGAGCAGATCCTTTGCTTCCCTGCAAAACCCCTGATCACCACTGATAGAGATATTTTATGACTAAAAATGACATTCCTTTATCCCCAGAGATCACAAGATAGCACAGTTGCTTCAACTCTTTTCAGAAAGCTCTCAACTGATCAGTGTCACTAAGCCCACTTGTCAATCCATCTCTGTGATTGCAGCTCTGGGCTATACGGCTGGTGAAAGCTATCTGCAAACACCTCTGCAGGTAAGCCGGTGGAGGATCAGTAGACGGCCTGCAGACATGTCTCTGTTGCTCTACAAAGAATGCTTAACACCCTCCAAATGAAGGGGAATTCTGGCAATGGCATGGGCCTGATGAGAATAGTGCTGTTGAAGGTATCATGCATCACAGGACATTATCTCAGATAATGGGGATGAAGGACTAACACTTAATCTAAACACAGTGTCACTGGGCACGATGTTCACAATGTTCAAACTAGTTCACCCCTTTTTCTGTCTGCGCTGAAGGAAAAACAATGAATGAGCACAAGCTGTTTCAAATATGACACCACTACAGCCTCATGTGTTTTCATTAAAAATACAAAAGATCTGTAAGCTGATACGTGATTACTGTGGTATGAGCTTATCAGGTTTCCTGCTGTGTTATTAAAAAAAGGTGCTTTTCATTCAGACATCACATAGATATCTGTACATCTGGACTTACATGTTTCCTTGCTTCAGCCACTATTGAGCAAATTGAATTGTGTTTGCTGATAACATCATGCTGTCTGTCATGTTGCAATACCACACTGGAATCTGTTTCCTCAAGGCTTCTACAGATCAATTCGACTGTGGAAGCACCATCGCTATCGCAGCTAAATGCAGTTATAGAATTGACACTTGAATTGAAAGTACAAAAAGACATTAAACACATCTGTCAATGCTGTTTAGAAAAGGCAATAACTGATTAAAAAATAGAGTTTTGCTTTAACAAATTGATCACTTCCAAAAGGCCAGGGAACCAAAAAACCTTTCAATAAGGCTTTTTGTCTGAGCACACAAAATACCCCACAACCACTCCTCACACTGCTCTTTTCTGCTTGTGGAGTCAAACAATCGGCTCACACACCTTCACAGATGACAAAGCATTCACATCTAAACCCACACACACATGCACATGCCAACTGCACCTGGTACTTTTTATGAACAAGTTAGCTCCAAGCTTCCTGTGGTTCAGGATTTAATCTTTGTGTTAAAAAGAGAAGGAAGATTAAAAATTATGTAAAAGAGAAAAAAACAAAATAGAAAAGCGAAGACCTCATAAAACCAAGAACAATTTTTTTTGACTGTATGTTCAATTTTGGAAACATTGCATAGTCAGCATTGATCTGAATAATTACATTTTTTATCATTACAATTAACAAAGACTAAAATTCCCTCATATAGGACCCTAAAATGTTTGGCCTGTTTTCAATCAAGTTAACTGCTTTGGGCTGGATTAGTGAGTTGGTGGCCAGCTGTAACTGCCCCCAGGTGAGCAGTAAAAAGAAGTGTGAAGTGATGCCTTCAACAAGTGTAATTGAATTAGGTGGATAAAGCTAAGCTTATGCGTTTCAATACCTCCTGTAATGTGGACCACAACAATCAGACATGACAAAAAACTGCATCTGAGTCGCACCACGCACAAGATTTTAATCTCTATCTGTAGAATTTAACAGGAAACTAATTTGTTTATTGAGAGTTTCTGTTTCCTGCACATCCTGGGTCTCAGCGCAGCATCTGAGTGTGTTTTAGAAAGTTAATGAATTCAGTTGTTTGAGTGTTTCCCAGCTATCAACTGACCTCAGTCTTGTTGCAGCACAGAGCCAGCCTCCCCCTCACCTAATTAGAGAAGAATTAGAGGAAAATTCAACCAACAGAACTTGAGGTTGACGTTAAGCTCATCGTACTGACGATAAGCCTGCTAATTGAGCGATGTCGGTCACAGCCTCGATTTGTTCTAAAGAAACACTCAAGCAACTGATCTCTGCCACTTTCACTCCAAATCCACATGCTGGATTTGGAGTTGCTGCCTGGCTCCTTTCTTCACCAGTTATAGAGAGAAAAGAAATGAAAAAGAGCTGTAGAGAGGGAAGGGTCACTGTATTTTGTCCAACATCAGACCATATCATTAATGGCTGTTTTTACTGTCATCAATAAAGTTATCAAACAGAAACATCCTGTCTTTTTGTGAGGTCTGTAGAGCTTACACTCTCTGACAAACATTTTTCCACAGCTCTCGCCAGATGTCGGCCTCTCTGCTGCCATCACCTCTGCCGCTCACCCAATCAGGACAGAAACTAAAACCCCAAATCAGTAGTAGTGCTGCTATTCTTCCCCCTGCCTTCAAGCAAACACCAAGAGGAGTCTGTGCATGCACACTTTACTTTTAATCCTATGGACTCCCCTAGAAATGGTCAATTTAACCTTTACCTGCCTTCAATGTGTTTGGGTGTAGAAAAAAGTTAAAGAAAGAGAAAGAAAGTTGTAAATATTCAACTTATTTCTGCAAATGTTTTCATAAACTGCACCCCAACAACAAATCTGGAACAACTTAATACACCACCTATACTGCATGGTGCATTAAATTAGATCAAGGCCATCTGTAAAGCATCCCCTTGGCTTCTCCATCACACAAACAAAATCACAAGCACCGTAGTTGGGTGTGCTGCCCTCTGCACTGCTAACCAGCAAGCGCCCTGCTGTCTGCTCCCTTTCACTCTGTCTCTGTGGGTGGGGGGGGACATGACACACATGCTTGGAAAGTTGGGGAGGTTTGCTTCTTGTCATGGATAAACAAAGAATGATATGTGAGTGTAACAAAAAATCCCACATGGATCCATGTCTGAGATCTAGTGTGCGAATGTTTGACATGTCATTGTGTGAGAGACAAGCACAAATTGTAAATGTCATAAAGCCAGTGCAAAGAAATCAGTGTTTGGTAGTAATATTTATATTTTATGTTAAAATTACCTGTGTAAATCAATTTATGTTTTTCTGCTGATAATGGGTAATATGCATTAAATGTTTATTCAATCATCATTTCCTGAGTGGCAGGCCTCCTCAGCATCTCTGCACATTGAGCTAAAGTTTGGGTCATATTACTAGCTATAATAAATATTTAATAATTACATACTGCATCTATAAGAAAATAACGAGTGACTGAATGCATTTCCAATTTTGGACTTGGTAAAGATTATCTCTTTAATGTGATAATAATATAATAATAGTTTTATTCATAAAGCATCTTTCCCCCAAAATGTCGCAAAGGACATAGTGCAATAAGTAAGTAAGATAATGTTAAGTGTTGTATAGCAGAAGTAAAGTCAAATAAATGTAGAGTAGTAAAATAGAGTTTACTATATCCTGCTCTGGAGTACAACTAAAAATGTCTGTAATTATTGTACTTAAGCAAATGGACACACTTGTAGTACACTACTATAGACAGAAGGCAGTGTGTATGTGATGCTGCATAAGAAAATCATGGTGATCTACAATGACACATTACAAACAAGTTCTGTGATGTATATAACTGCTCAATTTAAACTGACAGCTGCCAGATAACTTGTTATTGTTAATCGCAGGAATTGCACATAATGACAAAAAACAATACTGGCATTGTTATCCTTTAATGTCTGGGATGGAGTGCAGACATTGCAAACATTTTGCAGACAGATTAATTCCTTGTTGATATTTTGTAAGGCAGGAGTGATATGAAGCACAGTCTTAGTGACAGGTGCCTGATGTTTGACTGATGTCAGACCACATTAATGAAGAGAATGTGATTCACCAGCAATGGCATTTCACTTTTAAGAATTAATTACCCATCACTGATAATGGGTGTTTCTCCCAAAACAACAAAAGAATTATTCTTTTAAAAAGCCGCTGTCGAACCAAAACACTGAATAATGTCAAATTATAGAAATATTTGTGTTCACTTAGAAACCAGTGTTTAGCTCTCTGTTAGCAACAAATCAATCTGTTTTGTGACAGCAATTAATTTAATTGCATCCTGTTTCCAGGTTCTTTATTAGAAATTTTATTTAGGCTCTTATAAATCTGAACTATAGGTCTTTAATCTTGTGTTTGTTAATGCAGACATTGGAATGAAAATAGAGGGAACTTCCAAATAAAGTCTGAGCTAATTGAGGGCATTTAAGAGATTGAGATGACAGCTCAAGTACACAACCCAGCACTTTTTGTATAGTGGCAAATAATTTTTTATTGATTAAGTGTTTAATTTTTATACAAAAGGATCAGCACTTCTTTATGCATTAAAACACAAATCAGTCTGTGGTAAATTTTCCTTCAACATGCAGTCAGCTCCTCATTCTCAAATTCCGATGTCTTATTGAAAAGCACTTTTTTTAATAAGACAGCAGGAAACATGTTTTAAATTTCTCTCCCAGTAAATTAAAATTGAAAGAAAAAACAGGACTTGTGGGTTTTTTGGAGGACTAATAAAACTTGTAACAGGCTTAAAAACCTGGTTAGTATTATTGTACATTTCTAGGCTTTCTAAGACTTTGGCAGGATCTGTAAACACCTAAAATTGATAAGAAGTAAACACCAGTTTTAAAACAGCAATATGAATAAATATAAATCCATAATGTTGGATGAAGAATAAGAATTAATTCCGAAAACTCCAACGTTCATAAAGCAAACTCATTCTTGGCCATTTAATTTTATTTTCAAATGGCTGCAAATATCACACAAAGCAAAGGGGGACTATCTAAAGATGAGGGTCAAATGATGAAAACGGAGAGGTGGGAAAAAGAAGCAGCAATGTGAAGGATGTTTGGGGAATTTGGTGTTAACTCTTTTGGGTGCGTGGAGCTGCTCTGTGTGTATTGGGGAGCTTCCTGGGAATGTTGTGAAACACTGGGGCGCAGACAGTGGGAAGACGCATAGCAATGCATGATGAGGTGCCCACTGCAGAGATTATGTCGAGCTAATTTAATTCCTTTATTGCAGCCAATTAGCCACAACACTGCAGCCCCCGTGAGCCCTCTGGCCCTCTTCAGTTGGTCTCTAATGACCACAACTAAACTCTGGATCTCAGTTGCTCCCAAAGAAGGCCATGTTTCACAGCCGCTGTATTTTTAATAAGCAGTTTGCCTCGTGGACATTTGGTGAGAAAGAGAGTCAGAAAGGATGAGGAAAATATAAAGATATAAGGAAGAAAAAAAAGGGGGGGATGAGATGAAGTGGACAGAGGGAGGGAAAGAGATCAGCCTGCTGCTTGTTAAATCCCAGGCCTGACTTGAGGAGACTTGGCTAATTGAGACCAAGTCAGACAGAATATTCATCAGTCCTGCAGGGTTATCAAAGGCAGATTAAATATGCGGTGAGGACTGGTTTTCTGTGGAAACATCCCATTTGCACTCATACAGCCTTTACTCACTTATCGCCCAAACTGTTTATTTATTTCTTCTGTCTTTATTTCATATTTTAACTCTAAAGAGTTTTCTAATATTTGCAAATTATGCAATCCCCTAAGCAGTCAGAGCCTGTGGTGCATGTTCTGTCAGTGGGTGATAAAATGTAGTCTGATTATCTGACTGACTTAATTAAAGAGCTGTGAGAACTGCCTTACGGGCAAGCAGGAATCCCTCATGAAGTTATTAGCAATTGAGTGAAGGTGAATATTAAGCAATGGATTTACAGTAGACCTTAGTATAAATACCAGCAGAGCAAGACACATCCCAGTATCTGAGAGGGCCTTATCCAAGTCACCTCTCAAAGCAACGCAGTATTTAAACTATGAGAACATCCTCACATAAGGCCCTTCATGTATCAAAACCTTATAAAAGTTGATATTTTTGTCAAATGAAAACCACATTTTTTAGTTTTTTCAGGTTTCTTTAGCAATAACTTTTATTTTCATTTCATTTAATGGAATAAACAGTTTTGTATAAGCATGAGTTAACTTACATGAGTGAAACATTTTGTTCATTTTTAACCAGTATCTCTGTTGTATTTAATTATTTTTTTGCTATTACTCCAACATTTGTTTTTATCCATTTGTTTTTCAGATTAATTGAACTGCCCTTTGACCACCATGTAGCAGCATATTATAATTACAAAAATCCAAAGGTTTCAAAATGATAAAGCAAATAGAAAAGACTTGCACTGTTCACTGCACTATTCCTAAAGGGTCTGAACAGTGAGAGCGTTTTGAAATATTCAAACACATCAGTCTCCTGTTTGGACATGAGGCAAAATAAAGACTATTATTCTCGTATAACATAAGGTTGATATGTTTTACGAGGAACACAATGCAATAATTTAGTTTCCACAATTTTTTAAAATGAAACTCCTTCCGCTCATTAACACCATGTTAAATTGTGCTACTGTAATCTACTGTACATTTGTGTGCACACCGCATTACAATCTGCAGCAGCCTGCTAAATAGCCCATATATTCACTCTCTGCCTTCACGTGGGGGCTAATAAGGCTTTTCCTTTTTTCAAGAGTCTAACTAACCACACAGAGACACAACAACAAAGAAAGGCCTAATGGCCTCCAATTTCCCGCATTGGTGCCCATTTAATGGCTGACCTGCCCTTTCGTTAGACTGCACAGCATGGGAGCACTTCTCAGCCCTCAGTGCATGCGCGCACACATAGACAAACACACATAGAGTACTGCACTGCCACACTGCCTCAGGCCTCTGCAACACTTCCACCCCACACTGTGACCACATAATAGGCCAGTTTGTAAAAAGGGGCTGGCCTGTGATCAGTGGTGCATCCATTTGCTGAGTAATCAAGGGTCCTTTGTCTGAATGGTGTGTGTATGTGTGTAGGTGTTTCCGTGTGTGTGTAAAGGTGTGTGTGTGCGCGCGTGTGTGTGTGTGTGTGTTTGTGTGTGTGAAAAGTGAACGCTGGCGTGAGAGAGAGAGAGCGGAGAAAGATTGTCCTGGCCCATCAGTCTTTATTTGCATGTCCATTGCTCTTAAAGTACGTGTCTCCATGTGAGTGTTTGCATGTGTAATTCTAAGATTCTAAGTGGTGCAGCCTGGAAAAGATCTCCTCCAATTCATGTCTATGTGAAAACACCAGCTGACATACAGTGCGAGAATAAAGAGAGCCTGGCTAGAGCCACGCAGGCACTGATGAGAGTGCGTTGTGTGTATGTCAGCTATGCCATAAAAATGCCATGGGTGGAGGATGACGTTGGCAGGTCCTATTCAGGGCTATAGCACTGAAAGGGTCTTTAGGGTGAATAACGATTCCTTAGGCCTGTCAGATCCCCATAGCTCCCCCCGAACAATACCCTCTAAGAGCAGCTGTCTTAATAGTGTGAGGGACTGACAGCTTTAGGAGTGATGCTCTGAGCAGCATCAAACTATCCAAACAACGCTCTGCTGTACGATAACATAATACGAGTAAACAGGACGGCATAGTGATTGCCAGATACTGTGGACTGTGAATGCAACCTGTACATTTCTATTACATGTAAATGTTTGGCGAACCTCAGTGCTGGCAGAGCCGTATCACCTCAGTGCTCAGGAACCTTAAGTGTGAACGGATGCAGTGGCACGGTAGCAAAAGATCCTTCCTAAGCACGATGCTGATTGGAACTAAATGGATTTACAGTTCCCATTCCGCTTTCACTTATGTGAGTGGTTGTGTTTTAAGTGGTTGGGTTTTAATTGCAGAGCTATGAGTGGGGATGGTTATTGTGTTTGACTGATTGAGAAATGTTTTCTTTTCATAGCGAGAACGTTTTACTGAAACAAGTGGTTAATATTTCTTTGTGCCATCAGTGTCTGATCGGATAATCACAGTGTGAACTATCTGAGTATTAGCTTTAAATCACTTGTGCAATGTGTTGCAACCGCAGTGCACCTCCCCGCTCTCATCCTGGATGCCCAAGCCAATATATGTCATTTATAATAATATAATTTCTTCACAGTCTTTAGTCTCTATTGTTTGACATCCAGCCATTACCTAACCCTGTCTCCTGTGCCTAGAGCCTCACAAACACAACTCATCAGAAAGACTCCAGGCAAATCTCTGAATCTTCCCTAAACAAGGACTCTCCCTGCTCACCTCCAGTCTGTGAGTTTGGTTTCTATGGGACCAGCAGATCCACAGTGTTTTGGGTTCTCAAAACTCCTGGCGGGTTTTGTTGTACGCTGCTGGCCCCGAGGCTGACAGGGATGGGCTGGTGCTGTCACTGTTAGACAATGAGACAGAGCTTACACTTGGCTTACTCACGCTCTTCCATAACTGTGATTCATACTAATCCCACAGCCTCTACAATTAAGGCAATCACTCTGCTCCAACAATGTAAACTAAAGATTTTAAACCCAGTGTATTATAACAGAAGGAAACCGGGCCAACATTGATTGGCAGCTGTGAGCTGAGAAAATAAACAGCGTTTGAAGATTAGATGATTAGAAGATTAGATGAGTTAATTTGGCCCTTCAGGCAGGAAAAGACAGAGAAGTTCCCACCTTTGTGAGAGAGGGGGAGAGAGAAGGCAAGACACTGGACGTCTTCATCAGCAATCGTGATGTCTCATCTTTGTTTTTTTCTCTCTCGCGTGCTTGCCTTTTCTCCACTTTACATTTTCTTCTAGAGTGTGAAGATGAGCCCTGTGGGAGAAGGCGCTCCCTACCTTGCTGTGTAAAGTGTTGCCATATTGGACTGACTCAACCTTGAGAATAAGCAGATGAGTCTTGGACTGAGGATGTGATAAGAATGCTCAGCTGTATTTCTTTCTACTGGGTAAATGTTTATGGTTTCCACTCACTGATAAAATGTATAAGACGCTCTGGATACATTCTTCCCAGAAGCATCCAAAACATGACAGACACTAGTAATAAAGGCAGTTTTCTCTGCTGCCTTCGCCAAGACTGAAAGTTCATGATTGACATTGGAAACAAGAGTTTCCAAGAATCCTGAAAAAAAACAAACACTAAAATTGGTTAGAAAAAAGAAGATATTCAATTCAAACTACATTTCCTTTACATTCCCTCGCAACTAGGCAAATCTTTCTGCTGAGGAAAGTTACAGAGTCGAACGTGCAATAGGAATCTTGCTCGTGCATCCACAGAAACACTCTTACTGGGGAGTAAATGCTTAATTTAAAGTGTGCTTAACAATACTTTATTGCAGGCTCATTAGCAGCCACAGCACCGTGGCCATGTTAAGCAGGTGGGAAACCTTTGACCTTCGCAAACACACCCCCTCACATTCCTTTGTCAAGTCCCCCATTACTAAGTTACCACTCCTCCAAAACGGGCCGTGACCCTCCTTTCCTTTTTCCTTAAAGGAAACTGGGCCTTCCCTGCTGCAGATGTCATTAGCGAGTAGTATTCTGACTGAGACAAGTTTCTCTATAAAATTTATAAGCCATGAAAACGGTTTCAGTTGGGCAGTGAAACTGTGAGAATGGGAGAGGAGTTTGAATTATGTGAAATCTGGTGACAAAGGAGAATGGAGGGGTGGATTGAAGAGATGGAACAGAAAAGAAATAAATCTCAGCTGGACAATGTAAAAAAAAAAAAAACACTTCTCTTCCTCCTGCTCTTCATCCCTCTCTTCCCAGTGTGTCTATCCATCCTCGAGAAACTCGCGTTAAAATGAAGTTCCACTACTTAGCTGTCTGACCTTTTTTTTTTTTTTAACTCTTTTACAACCTGTCTTTTACTAGTAGCACTGTCAGGGGGCAGGTCTGGCTCAAGACCAGGCTGCAATAAAAAAAAAAAAAAAATAGTAGCAACAGTCCTGTCTGATAACTTTAAGTGCAGGAATTCATTGTGGAAATAGAGTCAGGATGCAGTGGCGGCTTTACACATGCTTGCCTGTGAATCAAGTAATTGTAATGCAAAGGAACACAAGTTGGCTAATCAGAAACTAAGCAATAAACAAGTGAAAACTTGAAAAAGATTACAATATAAACATGACTGTTTCAGATATGGGGCATTTAACACTCTGCAGCTTCAGTAGAAGACAAATATTGGAGTGCACAATGAAGTAGGAGAAACATGTAAAGTAAAGAGACATTTAACCCATCTCAGCTAGAATAAATCAGAACCCCGGATCACTAATCATCCTGGTAAGTATAACACGGCTTTTCTGCATCTGGCCTAAGAGACAATCTCTACATAGACAGCAGCATGCATGAGAATGTGTGTGTGTGTGTGTGTGTGTGTGTGTGTGTGTGTGTGTGTGTGTGTGTGTGTGTGTGTGTGTGTGTGTGTGTGTGTGCGCACGCACTGTACATTTTTGACTTCTTGCCATCAGGCCAAGCAGTCTCCTATCCAGTAGAGGGAGTGAGCAGGAAGCTGCTGGAAACCATAAATCTGAAACCCCACAGCCACCCTCCTTCACTTCTGTGACACATTTATTGTGCTCTTTTCATTTTCCCCTTCTCCTCATATTGTTCTCAGCTCTCATCCATTTTAAAACTGCATACTCTTAAACTTTAACCTGAATACCACAGCACCCGGCACTCTTTTTAAGCACCTCAGTGTGTGTACGGTTGAATGTGTGAGGGCAGAGAGAAATCATCCTTCTCCTCGGCCAGGCACTGAGCTTTAATGTCCGCTCTGTTGACAGTGGATGCTTTGGCTTACAAATGTAGTGTGAAGCCAGCAGCAGGCAATGCATGTGCCACAGCTCAGGCTTTTTTCTTTTCTTTTCTTGGAAAAGGCAGCAGGGAGTGGAGCTGCATGTGGAGAGATGAGCTCATAGAGAAACACATTTTGCTGTGGTAGAAAATCTAATGTTAAGATATAAGAGGCATAGGACCAGAGAACAAGATTTACTTTGCCTGTAATTGGAAGAGGGGATGCATGACTAATAACTGTGGTGGACGGGGAGCACTAGCAATTTACCTTTATGTTGGAAGATCTGATTAATGATGAATCATTAGTGATGATCAGCAATTCTCTGAATTGATCATAAATCTCTTATGATCTCGCAGCTTCACTACTAAAGTACAGGCTTTATAATGAGCTTAATATACCTGCATCAGCTATAGGAAGTGTGAATTTACACAGTTAGAGAAAAGGCAGCTGTATAAAGGCCAAATAATGAAACACATTTTGAAGAGAAGAATAAGATGAAAAGGATAAAAATGTGACAAAAGTGTGTGCATGCATGCAACACTTAAATGTTGTCTTTGGACTCTGACAAGAAGTCAGCTCTGCTTTCAACCTCCGCTATCATGAGTCACAAGCCAAAACCGTGAATGTGATGCTATAAATGCAAAATTTCACTTTCAGTGTTTTTCAGAGTGACTGTCAGTTGATTAATTAGACCAGTAAGTGCTGCACAATCGAGACTTGTCATTGTCCATGAATTAATGCTGTGCTTCCTTTTTATGGATGTACCCATGGTGGACGTATGATCACATATGTGGGGCAATAGGGCACCATACCTGGGGTCGGATTTGTCACTGCGACCACAAAGAAATAAAAACATAGTTAGAGTCATACATTTTGTTCTGTTAGAGAAATTAAAGATTTTTGTTTTTTATCAAAGCAACTTTTCATCTGTACTTGCTACCCAACAAATTCAATAAAAATTAAAGGATAAAAAAAAGATGATGAGAGAATGTTAAACTTATGGTTAAATGTTTTGTACCAACTGAGTAAAACTGATTTTCTGATGTTATTGAAAAATAAACTTTAATTTCATAAAGTTTGGTCATTTTTGGTCATTTGAATTCAAAGAGCTAGCATTTTTGGTGGTTCATTTCTTCTTATTATGCAGTCACAAAAAAACATTTGAGAGCGAATCTTTACTTCATAGTAGATCAACAGCTTTCAGCTTGTTCCTGTCACCACAGTTGATTTGGCAGTTTTTTTTACGCCGTTGCTCTTCCTGCCCCATCCCTCCTATTTTATTCAGGCTCCGGACCCACACCAGGGTGGCCCTTGGTGGTTGGGCGGGGGCCACACCTGGTCGGGTGGGATTCAAGACCGCGGCCTTCTAAATCCCCAACCCAATTCTCTACCACTGATCCACCAGGCCCACAAAATCTTTACTGCATTGTAAAGAGACAAAATAACACCCACAAGCGAGGACAGTATATCAGAGATGGTCAGCTTGGGATTGTGGTGTGTATGGGAAAAACAAAGCTTTTCACAGGAAAAGGGTGTAAACTCAGTTATACTCTAAGACAAGCAGATTGCCAAAAAAAGCTATTTTATATCTTATCAAGTGTAGTCTCAGCCTTTGTTGTAATTTTCTCATTATTACTGTCACTGTATTTACTATCACATATCAACACATTTCATACGAAGCGTATAGTAAGAAAAAAAGCCTGCCAACAACTCTGTAAAGTTTTGTTGGGTTTCATCATTAGTGTAAAAACAGGAGCTTTTGCTGCCATCCTGCAGCAGGCAGCGTGGCAGCTGGTTGGGTCCATGCAGATTGTTTCTGACACTGATGGAGTTGAGATGTTTTTACTGTACTGGCTCCAGAACCCCATTTACTGCACTTCTCTGTTGTGGAATAATGGCTACTGCCCAATACAATACACAAGCAAGCGTGGCATGCTTGTAAACACACACACACACACACACACACACACACACGTACGCACACACACACACACACACACACACACGCACGCACCCAGGCACACACACACACACATCTCACAGTGTTGGAACAGTAGCCCTTCAAGTTTTTTTTTTATAGGAAACAATTTTCTAGCAAAATCACAGCACTTCATATCTTATGTAACCAAATGTGACACTTCTTACTCAGGCAAGGATACAGCTGGGGAAGTGGAGATGGAGGAAAAGAGACCCTTGTGATCCAGAAACCCAAAACCTCATTGTAATTTAGTCATCGGTAGAAGGCAATTAGCAAGGGGAGAACTGGTCTTTGCCAGAGCAAGCAAACGGCTGACACATGCTGAGAGAACACGCACTTTGGAATGAAAGCACAGTTTTTCAGCAATAATAATGTGACAATAGACAATGGTTGTTGTTTTTTTCAAGAAGATAGAAAGTGCAAGTTTAAACTTAGAAAGACAGAACAAAGAAAGTTTTATATTTGTGGAGAGAAACGAAATCAAGATGATAATGACATTTTCTCCATGCCAGGGAGGACGTCTTATACAACACAAAACTGTATTTGAAATAAAAAAAATTTAATAATGATGCTATCGCGAAAGAAGCATTCAAATACAAACCTAATTCCAAAAAAGTTGGGGTGGTCCCAGTCATTTAATGATTATCATTTCTGATGCAATTAAGTGTAAACAGGGTTATAACATTATAGCTGGTTCAATGGTAGAGTTGGTGTAAAGCTGCATAAAATGCAAATAGTTAATTAAAGTACAAATAACTCAAACTTGTACTTGAGTTCTTGAATTATAGAGTAAATGGAACCGTATTGCTAGGACAGAGTATTTGGACAGGTCTCCACCCCTTTACTTACAGCCTTGCCGCATAAATTGCACACTACTTCCTGCAAGGGCACTTAACACAAATTGCGAGGTGCACAATCATCTAATACGGATGTTATTCCCAGGGGACTGCTGGAGTATAGGAGGGGAAGTGAAAGAGCTACACAGATTATCAGTTTAAAGGTGTTGTGTCAGCTTTCACAGCTGAAATATAAGTGTTTAAGTAAACTATGTCAGGATTATTACCCCCAGTGTGTTACTGATTCTGTAGAAATTCCTTTATATTTGCTCTGGCAGGAGTCTGAGATGCAGGATGATTGTGCTGCTAGGTGGGACAGGAAAATTATGTATAATGGTCAAATAGACCACTTAATCTAATGAAAATGACTTTGACCTCTTACTGCAGGTTTTTTGTCTTAACATGTTGCAGCTGATTTATGAAGAAGTGAACGACCAACACAGGGCTGTTCCAATGCATTTGATACGGACCAACCTTATCATGTTATCAAGAGTGATCATAGTTTAATGGCTGCTAACATTTCAAATTTACAATAGTTACAGTTTCAAATATTTCTGTTTGCCAGGCAAGAGATAATTTTGTCCACTGCCATGTCAAATGTCAAGCTGGTTTATAAAAGCAGCCACTTGAAAATGGCACGAAGCTGAATAATAATTGGTAAATTTAATTTAAACTGGAAGTTAAAAAAAAGTCTAGAAGCTATTATTCTATTTGACCCCAAATTACCTCTGGCAGCTTTTCTTTGGGCTACTGTTAATACTCCCACAGCACACTGACAGACAGAGGACGGATGAGACAGAGGAGGAGAGCACTGGGAACAAACCTCCCCCTGATAGCTACCTATATTCATCTACATCTTTCTTCACAACACTCTTTCTGTTTTCTTCAGAAGCTCAGAGAGTAAGATCATGTCCTGCTGGTTATTCCTCATGCTTCACATTAACTTTCATCTGCAGCCAACAACCTGTCCCACAACAAGGGAGGGGGGTGAAATGCCTTCTCCAGGTTCTTTTATTCATCAGATGGACATCTGGATATCCACAGAAACCTGGTACAAGTGGTAATCATTTCGACATCTGTAAGGGTCTCTTGAGGCTAGAAGACTTTCTCTGTCATACAGGTCCAGTTCTTTACTTTGAGAAAGCACAGAAGGCCCCTTTTGTAAATTAATTTCTAGTCTCAAACTATCATCTTATAAAACAAATATTATCATTAATGCTTTTCTTTCCTTACAATTTCCTTATCGACCCTCCATAATTAGACTCATTTGTTTGCTTTATGTTCTTCCAGTCATATGGGCTTTTGTTATTTGAAGCTGAGAGGGGACTCACACTGGAACCTGATGACTTATTCTGCTAGAGGAGGAGGGTCCCTGTGGCTGCTGAGGAGCTCCTTCAAACACACACAAATGCACACGCTCGCACACAAACACACACACACACACACACACACACATCCCACATAAGCTCTCATCCTGTGACTCCAACACCCAGCAGCAGCTGCAGCAATGGAAGAATTTAAACAGCATTTGCTGGGCACAACGCTGAGTCAAGAGTCTGTCTGTCTTTATCCATCTCTCTCTACTTTTTTTTTGCTCCCCCCCCTTCCGTCTCACTCTCTTTAGTTGTCTCTTAACGGTTCACCCCGTAGACACTCATTTTTTTCTTCTCTCTCTGTAATAGACCTTTATCTCAATGCTCTCAGTTGGACACTGAGCCTAATTAATTGGCTGTATTGTCCTAAAGGGAGTAGAGCAAGCAAAGAGAGGAGGTTGGTAAAGAAGAAAAGGTGTTAGGCATGGCTTTATTCTTCCACATGCTGCTGGGATAACATTGCTTGCTCTTGTGTGAGGTGATGAGAAAGCAATGCAAAAAGCGAGAGAGAAAGTGTGGCCCCTCACCCCACTAATGTGTCTTATCTGTGAGAGCTAATGAGTGATGGATTAACCTGTGATCACCCCTGGCAAATTAAGATGACCCTGCAAACCTTTCCAGAGAGCAAACCCTTCCTGAAGCCTACATTCCACTTCTCACAAATAGACAAATACACAGGTCACTATGTTTTGAGTTATTTTCTCACAAGATAATGTTATAATGGTAATATCTGTGTTTTGATATAGACTGGTGTTTAAATTTAGCCGTAGTGTTAATTATGTGACAAAAGAAACTTAAAAAACAACAGTGCTGTTTCCGATGATGGACATCATGCAAATATCAGGGAATTTGGGCACATTGTTCAAAAATGACACCCGCTAATTTAATTTCACGATTGTCATAAAAAAATCAAGTAATTCAAATCATTTTCTAATAGCCACGACCTGACATGATCCCCATAGTTACATGTGTGATTTTCAGCTACAATCTATGCACGGTTAACTGTCAACTAGAAATTACATACTTATTAACCACAGAGAAATCACCGCTTGTACACGTATCTCAAGATTATTGCAAATCTGTCTACTTCGTGCTGACCTCTGCTGACTGAGATCTCTTTGTGCAACCGTGTCAACCTGCTGCCTGCCACAGCTTTATTTTACCAGCTTGTTTGGTTAGTTGTCTGTATTTCTGTCAGTTATATAGACAATCACAGGCCCACACACACTTAGACACTCGCAAAAACAAAAATGTGGCTTAAAGGCACCCATGACAACCGGATTCTACAAACCTCTGTGGCACACACATACACACACACACACAAAGACACAGAGCCAGCACCATGACTTATATGGGAAAGACAAAGACATTGGTAATAAATCAAAGTCAGCTATTCAACAGTGCACACACACACACACACACACACACACAAAGACACACACATATGCACACACACACACAGACGCACACACAAGGAATTCCAGAGAACTGTTTTTTTTCTCTGGCACTGTAGGAGCACCTTTGACGCAAAATGAAATTGTTTGACTCTGCTTGATCTGTCGCAGGTACTTTGTGCGTGTATGTGTGTGAGAAAGAAAACAAACGTCTGCATAAAATGCACAAAAACAGAGGTAAATGAAGAGATTAGCTAACTCATGTTCAGTTCCGACTCTCTAATATCATTAAAGAATTACTGTGGGTCTGCAATTTTATCTGCATCTACAATGTTTACAAAACAAACAACCACAGGTCTCAGGCGGCTGCAGTTCACTTGAATGGTGGCAGCAGTGAGCGATAGAAACAGTGGGGGGCGCTGTGAGCTGCACAACAGGCTCCTGTGTCAGGATTGTAACTTCATCCAACCATTAATCATCTATAGCTGAGAGTGTTAAGGACCTCTGCTTTGGATTCGATGGGCTCAGGGTCGTGCTAGGTGGTCCTGTCTGTGAGTAATGCAAATGCTCCCAGAGAAGTTTTTGCCAGGACTTTCACCTTGAATCAAACACTGAGCTACAGCAAAATACAAAGGCCTTCTTTTCTTTTGTCTCTCTCTGTCTCTTGCTTTCTCACACACACACACACACACACACACACACAAGTTTGTATCTGTTTTTTATTATTGTTACTGATCACCTCTCAGCTACAGGGACATTTTGGAAACAGTTGTAACAAGCTGTGCCAAGGATTTCATTTTTAAGTGTGAACAGACTTGGGTAATTGTAGCACAGTGTAACAATGCATGCTATTTCAGTTTCAGGACTTGTTGTGATGTGTTTTGTCTCCCTGAAAGAAGGAATGCAACATTCAAAGATTTTAAATGCAATCTCATTAATACTGCATTAGGTAATCACTGCAAGACACAGCTCAGGGCACTGTGCAGAAGATGTTTTTCTTCTCTTAAAATCACTTTCTTTCTGTCTTGCTTCTTTTCATGCTCTGTCTGACGTTACCTCCAGTCCACATTATATATTTGCTTTGGCTGCAAGCACTCAACCTCCTCTTGGTAACTGTGCAGTAACCTGCTGCTATGCAGAGGTGGTGAGGTCATCAGCCCTGATCCTCTATCGCAGCCCTGGCCTGGGCCTCTTGATTTCATATTCGCACATACATTGGTCACTTTTTAACTCCAAAAAACTGCCAGTGAAAGTGCGCATACATATTCTTCTGCACACGTGCACAGAATCACGCCGATGTTTTCTTACCATGTTCACTGGCCCCTTTATGACAGCCTGTTAACAAGTGAGACGGCCATGGTCTTTCTATGAGGGCAATGAATCAGGATTGTCCTAACAGTGTGTTTCAAACCTGATGACTACATAAATGAGGGATGTTAGCTTGTGCATAACCTTGCAGGCTCATAGGAAACTGCATTCAGTTATACATATGAATATATGTTTATAGGTCTGGCGTAGTGCTACTCCACCAAGTGTGAAGCGTGAGGTCACCTGAGTCAGTTAAGACTGAAATATGATAACAATAAATCTGAGGAGTTAGAAAGAAGTGCGGTGAGCAGACTTTTGCTGATATTCCATGTGGTAGCCAATGTAGAGGTCTCTCATTAATCGTGCCTGTACTTCCCAGGTCGACTTTTTCATGTCTGACTCTTTCCTTTCATGGTGTGTGGGAAAAGGTAAAGGCTTCTGGGAGCAAAAAGCATGTTTGTTTGTTTTTTTTTTTATTAAAATTTCAGAAATGATACTGCTGAGGATGAACTAAAATTAATTGCTGTGTGCACTGTTCTTGTGTAACTCCCAGAAAGAACAACACATTTTTATCCCTAAATTCTTGGAAAACACACACAAACCTTGCAGTAACTTAAATACATTGTCACATTTTCTGCAGTTCATTTGTGGCAGAAATGGGGCAGGCTATGTCCTGCCTGATTAGCAGCTTCACTATGCAGTGTAAATCTACTTTATACAGTATTTGACAGACAGACAGCCTGTGATTCATAGAGCTGATGTGTAAAGCGCTGGAACGTGTTGTGTCTAATGTGCAAACACATGATGATGATGTTTAGCGTGGGTTTTTAATTATCCCTAATCATCTGGTACCCGCTCAAACAAAACCTTTCTATTACACACAAACACCTCTCACACACTCATTTTGTGGCTCATGCCAAAACCCACAGCGCTCAGAGATTCTGCCCTGGCTAAGACAAGCTTTCACCGCGGCATCAAGTCACCAATTAATTCATTAACAGATGTCTCCCCAGGCGCTGAATAGCTGCTCACGTCCTGGACAGAATTACCATTTGCGTAAACACCTACTGGCAGAAAACGCAGATTAAGAGACACACTCCCACATGGTTGCTTAATCTGCTCCTCCTCTCTCACACACTCTACAGCAGATAGGAATACGCGGCATAATGTCAAGGCCTGTTTGCAGAAAAAGACACATGGAAACACTCAGACACAAGCCTGCACAGACACAAGCAAGTAACTGGCAGGAAAAAAAAAACAGGTATCAACAGAGACATGTCAAGCACCTTGTTGAGTAGTGTCGGCATGTGTGTGCGAGTGTGTTGCCCACGTTCTCCCTTTTCTCTAACAGCTATCAGAACCTTTGCAGATGTTTGGGAGCAATCCTAGTCATGTTTGAGCACTGTTTTGCTAAATTTGTAGTGCATTTACCTTTTTGCACCTAAGGGAAACAGCTCTGATTGAGCGCTCAGTGCTGTCAAAGAGCACGCCATCCAATAAAAATAATGAAACAGCTGTCATCACTGCAAAGAAAGCCTACTTCATGTCTGTGGTTTGAAAGAGACTGATGAAAGATTATTAAAAATCTTCAGTGGACGCCCAGATTTCTCTCTTGAGAATGTACCTGACAGTGTAAAAACACACTACGGAAGGATGTATGTGAGCTGCTTCTAATATTGAGGAAACAGATAAAACATATCCGCTTGGATCTCATCGGATCAATTAACACCAGCTGCTGAGTGACTGTGCCACAGTGTGAGTGGAAACATTTTGCACCCACAGAACATATTTTCACTTGCAGATATGCAGCAGTAATTCTGACCAGAACAAACAGAAGGACGAGGATTCTATTGATGAGAAAGATCTAAATTTGTGGCCTGGCTGGACGTTGAAATAAAGCAGCCACTGTCCACAATGACTTCAGGCAGCAGTGAGGGTGACAAGAGGAAGTGAGTGCAGGCCATGAACCAACAGTGTAAAGCGATCCTACCAAACCGTTTCTTAAAAACAAGGTTTCAAGATTCTATTTCTCATACGAGCATGTGCACATCCACACCTGAAGTCTGTGTAGCTGCAGAAATGTTCACTTCGCCCAAAGGACCCTGAATTGAAGAACAGACACGGACTGTGAAATTTCAGAGCAGATTTTTGTCATTTCTGACCACTGAACATATTCGCTCACCTGAAGCAGCGCAACTTGAGCTTTGTCAAAGGTGGCAAAGCGGATCTGTATCCACTTGACATTAATTCTGGATAAAATGCAGGTTGTTCTAGTAAAATATAGTTACATATGTATGTTGGATCAAGTTTTTTTGTTTAATGAATCATCTATCTTGTAGCCCCCACCCCACAAACACACACTTTTATTTGCTGCCTGCCCGACTCTTTCGTACATTATCCTCAAATGTTTTTGATATAAACTCATGTCCACTCTTCAAAGATCTGTCAGAATGGTTCTCCGTGCACAAGTTGAATTCTTTCTACCACAGCAACCCCAGCGTGGGGATCAGCCACATTTCTTTTCAAGCCGCAGTTGCTGTTTTTAGGCATTGACAGTAGCAGTGCAGCAGAAAATCCAATTGGTCCCAAAACATGCAATGGAAATTATCATTATTACTGACTCCTTACTGCATGTGTGTATGTATGTGTATCTTTTCTGGCTGTCCTTTTTAAGAGTTTGGTTATGGCACTTGATATATGGTGCTTACAGTATGTGCTGGCCCTGTGGCCACGTTTCTGTCTGTTTGAGAAATACAACAGGTCTCTGAATCTAAAACAGAAGGCTGAGATGTTTGTCTGGACCATGCTCGACTTATTTTCGCGGCGGTTTACAAAACGAGTCATAAACACTGATAAAAAGCTCTGTGAAAGTGGTTCCTTAAGTGAGACAGAGGTCATTCGCCCCTGTCTGAACTTGCAGCTGAAGACCTGAAGAAAACCGCGTCTGCGTTTGAGTGTTTGTACACGTGCACATGCAGTCAGCAGAAAGAGGTGTGTGCTGCCTGAATAACTGAAGGTGAAGAATAGTGAGACAGCACAAAGTACAGAGCCTTCATTAGCCAGTTTATTCCTTTCTCTTTTTTTTTTTTTTTTTTTGCTATGATCAACAATGCATCCTGTCGGCACTTCTGAAGATGAAGGAAGCCGGTTGATAAAGGTGCACGGTGAGCTGCTTAAACATTAACCAGATCCTTCAGTCATGTCTGAAAGGTACCAAACGAACATGGCAGCAAGAGATGTCTGAGGAAAGACCTGCAGAACAGTTGTTCAACTGACTTGATAAATGAAAAGTTTAACTTTTTATTTGCAGCGATGGAATTGCTCATGTCAGACTGGTGACATAATGTATAGCTAATTCATCCCTTCGTTTGAAGATGTGAATATAGTTTGATTGTGTGTTATTATCTGTGTGCAAAATGACAGTAAATATCCCTGACATGTACTACTATTAGTTGTTTCTTGATGGTTTTGTACTGCATTAAATCTAGTTTTAACCTTAGTTGCCCTCAGTCTGACTGGAAGCACAAAGATTGGATCTTGGGTCATCTTTACGATGTGGCAACCAAGCCTGAAAATGATTCCTGCTGCTTTTAGACTCTAGTATTATCTGAAGCCTTTTTAATCTTTGGGTGGTGATCTATGAAAATAAGAAAAAAACATCACCAAACTGGGCACAATATTATGTGTATAATATTTGTATATGTTTCTGAGCATATTGTTATTACAAATCATGATGCTTTACATGATGGTTTCAAGTTGAAAACACGCCCACATATAACATCAGGAAAAGAGTGTGTTTTTCTTCTATACAAGTGGCTATGTCTCTAAAACTTAAAGGGCATCAAATCCACTGTGGCAGCTTTGCTGCACTGCATGTTTACTGACTGAGAGTCTGTGATTCCTGTGCTGTAGAATTTGATACAATGTGGCAAAACAATCAGCAAGAGCATCAGAATCATCCAGGTCATGCAGTGCTTTAAGATCCCTTGTATAAAATCAGGAACAGACTAGGAGCGAGTACAGCGAGAGCGTATTTTCCATGTTACAGATATGTTACAGTTTCAACGAGGGAACGAGTAAAAAGCTTCATTCAGTCCCGGCCTCCTTTACAGGCCCACTGGCCCAGTGAGGGTTGCCTTGGAAAAGAGACAACTGTCCAAATGCTCTGTTGGCCCACCTGCCATAGAAATGTCACTCCACCGCCCATCACACATTCTCCCCCTCATAACCCCCAACCCCCCCGCCCCCGATCTCTTTTATTTTCACTCTCGTCGTCCTGCTCCATCTCCAGCCCCTCCCTCTGTCCCTGCTCCTCTCTGCAGTGCAGTGCCGGTCCTCTCTTTCAGCATGCCTTTGAGGTGTCTTATTATTCTACCTAAATTATTCAACATACTTTCTCCTCTTTTTCTTCACCTAATGTGTCCAGTAAATTGCACAAATCTAAAACTAGATAACAGATTAAAAAATCACTATAATTAATTTGCTGACTTTTCTCATTCTGCAGTAATTAGGTGAAACTGCTACACACAGCTCCATCTACCTTTGCTGTACTAAAGGAGACTGAAACAGGTCTCTGCTGTGCCTGTGGTGATGGCCATTGAAGTCATTACCCGAATGAACTAAAGTGTACACTGAAGAGCATGGATGTCCTTTCCCATCTTAATAGAAATAATCAGCAAAGTGCACTCCGAGACAAACCAGTTTTCAGATTTGCTTTTGGAATTTTCTTTTGTGTTTTTGCTTGTTTGTTCTATCAGAGAAAAACTGAGGAGTCAATAATAGCTTACATCAGTTCTGAACCCACACAGAGCCAATTCTTTTATTACACACAGAAACTTATCGGTGATAACCAGATCCATATGGGAGCCTGGTGAATCAGTGCTGCCATTAAGGTGGGGTGAAACAACACAATCCTCGATCCCTAAACCTGTCATCTGACAAACCTCGTTCCACTAGTCGCTCCTCTGAAAACGGTGGGATTTCTACTTCTCTCTCAGATTTTGTGTTTATACGGGCACACACACACACACACACACACACACACACACACACACACACACACACACACACACACACACACACACACACACAGAATTCTGTTCTGACAGCATGATGTTTGAAGTTACAGTAAGGGGAAACTGTACTTTTGTTTTTTCTTTTGGCACTGGAATAATTTTCTATGGTGCGAATGCTGATTTTCACAACAGTCTTAATTACTGCTGTGTAATGGAGAGTGTGTTTATTAAAATACAATTTTCTTTCTATTTCTCCTTCATTTTTGTTCTCTTTCTAAAGCGTTTTGACATAGTTTATACCGTTTAATTTTGTAAGCGACAAAGAAAGTATAATTGGTATATATTAGAAAGCCATGTAAAAGGGAAAAAAAAAAACAATTAGAACTGGTAAAACTCATTAAAAAAGCTTCCAGACTACCACTTGTTATATGTCAGTAACCAGCATTTAAAGAGGAATAAACATACTTTGATTTAATTACTTTCTTTAACTCATTATGATCACGTCAGGGGTCCTACAATATGGCTGACTTTTCCAGGAAGCTGCTTTGTTGATTTAGCAACATATTCACACATCTGCCTGGAAGAAAGTGTCAGAGCTTCAGATACATACAACACAGACAAACAAAAAAATATTTTAAACAGCTGCTACTTGTCAAAGTGGCTGCCATGTGCCATGGCTGTCAAATAATACAGAGCATAAGGGAAATACAAGGGTTTGAATTGATTTCTGTAAGGTACTTGTGTTTTGTGTTTTTAGTGTCAGTGTCTATCATCAGCTCTTGTGTCTCTCTGGCTTTATCACACATCAGATTACTGCAACTCTTTTATTATTCTGCACTCTAAAAGATAACACTTAGAGTTTTTCTTTGGTCGGAAAGAAAATGGCAACAAGGAAAAAATTAATACAAATAAAAATTATAACATTTTAAAAAAAGTGGCAAATGTGGTATGTGTCTATGTGGTAATCAGACATAAGATTGGATGGCAACAGATCCTTAACTAAATATTTAATGAAATCATGGCACAGTATTACTAAAGCTACATTAACTGACTGACAGGTTCAGGTTCTTTTCTTTTTGTCTGTGTCAGTTTCTCATTTCAAGAACAGAACCTAAAAGGGCTAAAAACCAGGTCAGTGACCCTGGATTCAGCATTATCTCCAATCTACATGTTCATATAGTGATAAATTGCAATAAAACCCAGCTACTGGCACTACTGCAACTTTGAGCTTAGATCACAGCTGAGTAAAAATGTTGACTCTCACAAAAGACTGGTGTCATATATGGTCAGAGGTTTGCTTTTCTCTAGACCTTGCTTTGTTTTTCTTTTTAAATTACATTACATTAAATTACTTTTACACATCCCCATGCCTTAGTGTGAATGTTAATAATAATGATAAAATTATCCAAATTATAGGAATTTGCACTGTCGTTGTGTTCATTTTTTCTACATCAAATCATTAATCCAATGCAAGAATCAATTTAAGTTATTCTAATTAGGAAAACTCAAAAAGGATTTTAATAACAATGTTGCAATATAATAATAATAAATGGCAATCTTTCACAAATCAGAAACAATAAATATATATTTTGACACTTTGCCACAACACTTCACATTTTAATGCATAGCGCCACCTTTTATTCTGATGTGGAAAATAATGATGTGATATTAAAAAGCAAAATGTGCCTTCAATTACCACTGCAGTGAGTGCGTTACGAAATTATTCAGATAAATTAAAAGGCATCTGTTTATTGCAGCGGTTAAACCGAACTATGAGAAATATTCCTATGGATGATTAGGCTCAGTGGTCCCGTTTGAGGTGGTTTAAACGCCTCCATTATGGCCTGCAGCAAGCTAAATGGATTTGTAAATTGCATTTTCATGTGTATGACTTAAAATGAATTTTAAGCTGATATCGGCGGGCATGTGTCTATAGTTTTGTTTTATTTAGGCAATGTGCGGGTTTCATTAAGTGAATCTGGGAAATGTGTCAATTTAGTACATTGATATTATTTTTGTTGTTGTTATTATTATTATCTCAACAATTTTGACAGATTTTACTCGACTGCTGTCCATCTAAAAATTCCTCGTCTCTCTTTTCCGCATTAAATTAAAAATCATTAAAGTGCGTCTACAGATAGAAACTGTACTTGATACAAAGTTTCCCCGTTCAGCATCAATAGGATGGCGGACGGTGGATGGACTTACCTACACACTCGTTGGCGTCCCTGGCTGTGGCTCTCTGCCACGGTCTGTCATAGTGGAAAGGTTTGCACCTGTCGCACTCAGGCCCGGCGGTGTTATGTTTGCACTCACACACCAGACTCCCATCGCGGTCCTTCACGCACCGGGATGCGTGTCCGTTGCATTTGCATCTCCCTCCAACCTGCAGGTCCGACACCGCGTAGAAGTACGAGTCCCGGGCCAGCTCCGAGTCGTCTTCGTTCTCATCGCCGAAAGTATGCAACCTGCTGAAGATGACTTTTATGTCAGTGGCTGTCACCCAGTCCTGCAGCACCGGAGAGTTGTCGAAGTCGTGCGCTGACGGTCTGCCGTCCAGCGTGCTGAAGGCGATGAGGCCGCCGGTCAGAGGGTACATGTCGGTGTGGGAGTCCGTGCAAACGGCCTCCTGCTCGTTCTGCTTCGTGATAGCGGCCCTGTTCGGTTTGTTGTACATCTTCCTGCACTGGGTTGAATAAAACTGAAAGGGCACCCACGTTTTTCCGTAATCCATGGACTTGTAAATAGCCATGGATTCGGGTCTGGGAGAGCAGAACTGCAGGCTCACGTAAGTCACCTCAAACTTCTTGGTAAGAGACAAAGTCAGAGTGACATTTTGCGGGTACTGAATGAAGTTCTCGGACTGCCAGCAGGTGAGGTTGTGAGGGTTGTTAAGGTCCGTCAGGAACGCCGGAGGGTGGTACTTCTTTGGGTCGGAGGCATCGCAGGTGTGACAGTTTCTTGTACGATCTTCTTTTTCCACCGATGTTACCACGCAGTAGCGACTGGGCGCCTTGCCGCAGGTGCTCGACACCTTAACTTCCTTCCCGAAGGCGGAGTTGACAAAATCCGGGATGCAGCGCCGCGGGTTGCCGTGCTCGTCGTAGCAGGGGTCCGACGGGGAAGTCTGAGCCGCGAACAGGCTCATCCCGTATCCGCCGAGGACGCTTCGGCACGACAGAGACACGGCGAGCAGCACAGTCAGTGCAACATCCGCAGCCCTTGACATGGTAGGTCCCTCGGTCCCCAAATGTCCGTGAAGTCACTGAGATGAAGGGGGAACGGCGAACATGTGGGGAGAGAGAGAAAGAAAGGAAAGTTTGGTGATGGCACAAGAGCAAGCATTTAGCAAACAAAACTGCGCTATTAGTTCTCTAGCTGTCGGTAAGAAACATGAACTCCCATCATACACACACCAAGTTTAGTAAAAAATCTCTAAAGCTCACTTTACCTGAGAATAACTTTAAAAGATGCCAAAACACCGGCGATGTGAGGCTACTTTTATATTTAGCTCCTCCTGTTTTGTTGCTTGTTTCTTCCTGCGTAAAAAAACGGAGGAGCGCCTGGATTTAAGAGTCGCTGATGTCCTTATAGCAAATCCCACTCCTCCTGCCGGTCTCTCTCTCCCTCGCTCTCTCTCTCTCTTCCCCCCTCTCTCTCGGATCGGATCTTGCTTGGCACAGCTTTAGGTCAACTCGTTTGAGGGGCGACACCACACGGAACTACGACATCCATTGGTGGTGCATCTTTGAGAGGACTCAAGTATACGGAGAGGCGCGAATTACCGCAGGAAAAAGAGAGAAAACAAGCGGAGCAGATACAGCTGTGACTTTGGCACTTACCACACCTTCAGCTGATAAGTAGTTCAGTCACACCGAAGTGAAAAACAGATAAAGCGCAGATCATTGTTGGGTAGAGTCAAAAGTAAAAAGCACACTTTTAAAAGAGATTGTTTGAAGAGAATATACAGGCTTAATGCAGTGATAGACAATTAAGCTGTCACTGCAGACACCTTGTTCATCATCCAATAGACTCAAAGGGAAATGTCCCAAACACAAAAATGTGAAGTGCACCTGAATTGGATATTTGCTCAACGTCAATGAGCTTAAATAATGTTTTGTATCTTATGATACAGTTTTCAGGTAACTTGAGGTTACCCTTTACTAAAAACCCAACCACAAATTTATGCTCAGCCCATCAGGAGACATGAGTGGGATGTGAAATGACAGCAGGCGTCTACTCACACGAAAACGACAGCAGATGTTGACAAAAAGCACTTTGTGTATTAGGTATAATAGCGCTGTCCCATCCCTGTGTTTTCCATCCTGGTGGTGCAGCTGCTGCTTCGTGAGACCTGTTGAACGATGACAGCAGAAGTAACAGCGCCGCCTTGTGCCCAAAGGAGGAAGCCACAGCTCAGGATTTACAGTGACCGGAGCCGTATGCATCTCCCACACGGTGGAGGCATTGCTCCGTTTAGTTATGAAGGAGGAAGATGATTGGCTGCCGCAGATCTGACTACTGGATATTACAGTAAACCCCCACTGGATGGTCGATGATGGTAGGTACTGCATCATATTCTGAGATTAGTACTGGGAGGAGTGGAGGAGGTTTTGTTTGGGACAGGGATTTTATTAAAGGGATATAAACAGGAGGACTGTGCTGCCTGATCATACAGTTAAATAAATTAGGTTTTCAGAACAGAACGTTTTTATGTGTGTGCAAGGATAGATTTATAGTAAGGCTAAGTATGAACTGCTTTACTACATTTTCTTCAAATATTTGCAAAATATGGCACAGACAGCAAAAAGCAGGTCGAAATAATTAAAATAATAAGCGAGAAAAAAGTTTAATGGTATCTATTTTTTATGCAAATCAGATTGCAAATCAGGCAGAAAAGCACAGTCAGATTTTTTACTTTTAGAAATAACACTAGAACTTTTTATGTTGAAACCTAAACACAAGCTTTTTTTCTGTAATATTTTCAGCTCTTTTAAGGTATGATGAAGATCATCAGTCATGCAGCTGTTGGTCCAGCTTCTTAGTTTTAGCCTCATCAGTCTCGTCATCCCTTATATCCGTGTGCAAAGAATAATAATAATTAAAACATTGTTTCTCTCTCAGTATGATCTGCTGTGGAGAAACACTTCTTTACCAGCTAAAAACAAGAATAAAAGCAGTTAGCTGCTTAATAGGTTTTGGGCTTTTGTGGCATGAAAGAATTTGGGCAGCCACAGTGTAAAATGACACCAAACCACAGTTTCCAAGAATCAACACACTATATGTAAAAATATTCTTTTTTAAATGTGAAACGACATGACTTCCCTTATCTGGAAATTATCTAGAATTATTCGTGCAGAGGCTGAGCGAAAAGCGTCATAATTACACCAACTTACAGAGAAGTTAGATTTAGAAAAAAGGAAAAAGCAGCTACTGGGTCATTGTCGGCTTTATGACACCGGCCATTTTTAGCAGAGCATCAGGAAAATCCTACACAGAAAGAAGCTTACTGTACCTGAATGCACAGTAAAGCAGAAGGTCCGACAAGTTTTTTAAACAGGCCAAAAGTAGATATAGAACAAACATGACCAGTGGGGTTTATGGTAAATCTCAGACACACCTTTATCTTCTGATTTGCAATCAGTCTGTAGCTCTGAACAATACGAGTTGGATTCACAAGTTCAGTCAGCAGTTGTACAGATGGTTTACTGTCATTGTTTATGGCTTGTCACCACATTTCCCTTCTTTATGAGAAGGGGAATTCACAGTAGCACTAATACATGAAATGTAAATGGTAGGCAAAGCAGGAGACGAAAGTCATGCCACCATTTCCCTGACTGGGGGCCTGCAAAGAAAACAAATGAGGAATATGGTTCTCATGCAACATTTTATGTAACAGGAATATGGAACATAATTTACATGGCTGACTTGCACAGATAAAAACATATCGATGGATCGATATCTTTATTTGTCATTTTTGTGCTCCACATGAAAAATATATGTTTAGCACATCCACCACTCAGTAATTCCTTGTCATAAAATAAACCACATATTAATAAATAAAGGCGCTAATACATAAGAGATACATTAAGGGAAAGTGCCTCCATAAAACATATTCATGGCTGGGATGGGGAGGTCCACCTTCTTCAGTCTATGAGGGAAGTAAAGGCACTGTTGGGCCCTTCTGATGACAGCTGTAGTGTCATCACTGGAGGTCAGCTCGTCTGTCAAATGGATCCTCTGAACTATTGATGGTCAGTGGTAGATGGTGTCAGTGACCAGTCATTCTAAAATCAATTAAATACAAAAAATAAAACAAAAAGTCATAAAAGACTGAAATTAGTTGGCTTAAACACTATGACTCTAATTATATTGTATGCAAAGAGAAAACTGCAGTGTATTTTCTCTTACTTGAGTATACATCACAAACAAACACACAAATCTATCTTGTGTGTTCTTTGTGCATCAAATGCTGGTATGATGTTTGTGTTTTATGAGAAAAACAGATACCATTTATAGTGTATATGAATAATGAACAAAGTCACAGAACTCAAACAAAAACATTTTACACACAAATGGTAAATGGTCTGCACTTATATAGCGCTTTTCTATCTATTGGCACTCAAAGTGCTTTACACTGCTTCTTATTCACCCATTCACACTCACAATCACAAACACACTCATACACCGATGGAGGAGCTGCTATGCAGCTGGCCAGGAGCAACTAAGTTGGGGTTCAGTGTTTTGCTTGAGGACACTTCAACATGTGACCGGAGGAGCCAGGGATTGAACCAACAACTGTGAGATTGGTGGATAACTGCTCTACCTTCCTGCGCCACAGTCGCCCCAAATGTAAAAAATAGCATGATAACAAAGTCAAACAGATGACTTCCTTTTAGGGGCCAACATCCCTTAAAAATTCAAATGCACCCATTAAAACAAACATGTAGCAACACACAAACACTTACACTCACATTTACACTCCCCACCTACACGCTCTCTAACACACACGCAAGCAGCCTCTCTCATTGTGCTCCAGAGTGCTCTTTCATACACTTCCTGTTTGTGAGCCGCTGTTTGTCTGAAGCGTAGACGGGCTTGAGCGCAACAGGGAGCTCTAAAACTATATACCGGTGGTTCGCTCCTGTTGCACTGCGCTGCACTGCCATGCCCAGGATGTGGGTTAAACCGTGATGTGGGTGGTGAATGAATGGCAGTATCACTGAGGTGGAGAAACTTTGCCTTGGACTCTTTGGGCTCTTCCGACACACACACGGGGAATGGATGCTGGACAGTAAATTGCAGGTAAGACAGTTATGGCAGTCATGGGTATATAACAAATTTGAAGGGCATGCTCTGTCGCTGACTGTCAGCCAGAGGATATGTAGGCAGAATCTATCTTCCCCTGTAATGTTCACAATGACTGACAATGGGCTTTTGGTCTAGAACAGTTGACATCTAAAACTGCACAAAAACTGAGAATATGGTGTCCAGCTTCACGTGGCTTTCTAATACGGTGGTGTGTACATATCTCTCTGAGACTTGTGTCTTCAAAGCTGGTTTGGTTTCATGTTACTTTAACTCGTGTCAATGTATTTATTATAGCAGCGTTAATTTCTCAGCAGTGCAAAAGTTTGAAGTGTCTTATTTCCCGTCAGAAGATCTGATGGGAAGTGTCAGGGTGACATTGATGGGAAACGCAGGGCTGTCATGGTGGCAGCCCCCCAACTGGGAGCTCACTGACCCTTGCTGTGATGCCATTTTGGGAACTTCTGCTTTTTTCAGATACTCTGTATGATTCATGCTTTTAATTAACAGTAAGGAAGTAGAAACAGAGAAGCACGTGTTAGCTGCCTGGATGTTGCATGTGTCTGTAAATAGGAAGCTTTACATTGAAGTTGGTATAATGTCATTAGATGTTAAACACACAATAATGCTAACAGTGTTCGCATTCTCGGGCTAACTCCAGCGGATTTATTTTACTGAGAAGGTAAGGTCTGGTTGATTTGATTGATTATGTACACAGTTGTAATTCAACTGCATGCAGTACTATTAAATCTGTACTTGGCTTACATATAAAAATTGCTCTGGAGCGACATTGACCAGAAATGCTGAGGAATGCTTTTAACTGTCCCTGAAACATAAATTTTGTCTGACAACCCAGAGTTTGTCAGATCTCTGACAGCTCCACCCTTAAGGATCCACTGAACCAACGTCTGAACTCAACATCCTTTTCACTACATTAACTAACCACTTGTTTACCACGTGTGGATTAAAAGTTCATGCCACTAAAAACCACGATTCAGAGGTAACTGAAAATGTGACCTCCAGTGATCTCCATGAGGCAAATTGCCATCCATTTAAAACAAAATAAAATAATTTCTCCATCTTTTCTTGGCCAGTTTACATTAAAACTTAAACATGAAATTGGGAGAAGTCAAGGCTAAATTAAAAGCCTTTCACCTTTCATTTTCTTAATTTATTGTACTACGATTTTGCATGGTCACTTCTCAGGTGAGTCAAGTCTCATGAAAGTCAAGTCACAGCATAGGAAAATCGGGTCGGACTCAAACCCGGATCTTTAATCTGAAATCTATTAGCCAAGACTTTCTAATATAAAAGTTATTTCAGGCTCAACAGCAGAGCACATCAGATGCTATGACGCCATGATTTCTCTCTAGAGTTATGACATAAGCTACTCAAAAAAAGGTGAAAGGCTTTCAGGTAAAATTTATGGGAAAAAATCTATCCCGGTTGTTCTTTGTGTATCAAATGTTTGTGTTTTATGAGACAAACAGATACCATTTATAGTGTATATGAATAATGAACAAAGTCACAGAACCCAAACAAAAACATTTTACATGAAAACAAACAGGTCAAACAGATGACTTCCTTTTAGGGGGCAACATCCCTTAAAAATTCAAATGCACCCATTCAAACAAACATGTAGCGATGCAAAGACACACACACACACACACACACACACACACACACACACACACGCAAAACAATAACTCAATAACTTGTCAGTTGTTAGGTGTTGTCTTGGTCTCATGATGTCCAAATGGGAAGAGCACTACGAGAGAGAACTGTATAAATACAAATTGTCATTGAACCAGAACATTTGGTGCTCGATTCATGAATCAGACATGATTTATGAATCATGTTGAGATTTTTGTGTTCAATCCCCTTGTGAGAGAACAGCATGTTATGCAATAAAATACTGAAACATTGAACAGTTGTACATGTGCATTCAAAAGTTTAGAGAAGGTCAAATTAGGTCACAACCTTTGTGAGGAGTGTATATACCATAATTCTCTGTCTGTTGTAAACATTAATTGTAATGAATCTGTCACTGCATCCTGCCTTTCCGATAATGACAGATTCTTATTATGCAACCACAGGAAGGGATTGTCTTTTCTTCCTAATTTTTTCAATTACACAATCAGTCGGGATACAAACATCACAGCGTGTTGAGAAATTAAAACTGCCAGATTGGTGGGGGACACAGTGTGTTAGATTTGTGTTATAAGATATTGAAACTTTTTGTTGTTAACCAAATTTGAAGGCTGTTACAGTTTTATTTATTTTTTTTATTACAATCCAGCAGAGGTGATATCAGCACTATGTGTTATTCACAACATTGCTTCCTGTTTATCTCTTCATGGATGTGGTGTCAGTCAAATCTACATTTTCATATTTACAACACATACTTTGATGTCTGCACCCCTTTTTCTGTGTATGTGTGTGAACATACACATCCGTGCACATGCACCTCGTCATTTCTTGTCTGTAGTGTAAACTGTAACTGACTTGTACTTGCATTCTGTTGTAAGTACATGATCAGAAAGGGACATTTTTTTAGATTCACATTTTCGGTTCTTTTTTTTTACTTTATCTAGTGCATTTGCTTCAATGACAATGTTTCCTTTTTAAGGAGAGGCTTTGTTATCAGTGCTACTTTAATGTTCTGGCTCCATAGTTTGTGTAGCTGTGTAGCACCACCGGCTCCTTCATGTTTAAACCATAACATCATATCACAGCACATGATATTTGCATCCATTAAAATTTCATCATATTTTTTTTATCAGTGTTTATTGAGGAAGTGAATACCAAAAGTTATATAGAGTGGCTTTCAGTTCTCTAAGTGACAGAAGAACCTTCATGTTTTGATGCTTTAGTTAGATGTAGGGTAGATTGCTGCACATCAGTGTATTTTTAAAATGAATGCTTCCTACAGTACTTGAGTATATTTAGTGCAGTTGCAATGACTCGATTTTCTACTTTAATCTGTTTAACATACTGCAAGTACAAGAAAAAACTGCAGGAAATTTATATTCATTATGAAAACAGAATAATCTCCAAGTCACATTAAAGTTTTTCCTTGACCCTGGAAACAACAGTTGACAAAACAATATCCTTTCACCAAAATGAATGGGAAATCTTAAAACAAAAGGTTTTAGCTACAATACCATGGTAAACAATCAAGCTCCACAGCTGATGAGGATCAAGTGATTATAATGGCTCCAAAACAACTAATAAATGGAGCTTGAAGCAAGATTATTTTGTCAGTTCTGTCAAAACTGTTCCAGCATTAGGAATAATCTTAATAGGTCAGTCTTAATCTTAATCAATATTGTGTCAGTGTTGTGCAAACAAAACATTGTCGTAAGGACAAGAACAGGTCCAACTTTATACACCAACTTAGCTTGCAATGCAATATGTGAGATCTCCACCATCAGACGGGTGTGTTTTCTCCGGTAGTGGTTGTTTGAACTAAAGGGAAGCACTTAATTACACTAGAGATTTGGAGTTGGACCACTTTTGTTTCCTAAAGCCATGAGAGGCCAGTTCACATAGGTCAGTGGAGAGAAAGGAGGGATAACAGCTCTGTAGGCCAGCAGAGGAAGACTGGATGTGAATATCAGACTTCATCAATCAGGGGGGTGGGGGTCAGTATAAAAGACAAGCACACATACTGTATACACACACACACACCTCCTCTCAGGTCTGTGGGAGTGTATCTGAGAGTCGGATCACACCACAACAATGGAGAGGCACCTGCTTCCTCAGCTGAGCAGGGAAGCTATCTTCCTGTTAGGAAGCAGTTGGTAATCGGAACAGTGGGAGACATGGGAAGCAGCCAGTGAGGAGATGGAAGGAGAGGAAAAAGAGGACAACACAAGAAAGAGAACAAGAGGCACAGGTGGAGTTGTAGGGCTGACAAGGCTTAGTTTTGTCTGGAAAATGTTGGTTCTCAAAATGCCAGGCAAGGAGCACAGTAAAGATGGGGAGGCTGAGAAACAGAAGAAAATGGAGACGAGAGAAAGACCTATACTGAGCTGGGTTTAAATATTTTGATTTGGAGAAAAGTAAAGATGAGAATACATAGCATTTTAATAGAATCCAGTTGTAGCTATTCAATAAGTTAGCATTGTGTTTCTGAGGTTTCTAATTTTTAACAAATTAGTAGTCAGTTAAGCATTATTAGTATAACCAGCAGCAAAAGTGAAAACCACGGTAACAAAAACCAGAGCGAACAAGCCCAACTCTGTTTATGATTGAGTAACTTTAAATGCTTCTCTCACTTTGAGATAGTTTCAAACTCTTGTTCCAGCACAAAAAATAGTACTTGTTCTTGCCTGACTGTTGCAAGTTGCAAGCCATAAAAAAGTGGAAGTGACCTTGTTGACTCTTAGGGATGTGCTGCATACATCCTCTTATGAAACACCACAGACGCATGCATTTGCAACACAAGTAGCAGCTCTACGTAAACAACTCGTGACTCTTTGGAGCTGGGATTGGATTTTGCGGTTCAACTTAATTTACAATGTAGAACTATCCATGCAACAAGATAGTTTTCATTATATGTCCAACATATGTGATGTTTAATCACTGTGACAGCGTTTATATAGGAATTGAATAGGATGGATACAATGTAGACATGTTGATGCTTGTTGTAGTATTTACAGTATCACTTCATTGGATAAATTAGCCACCATCAATATAAAAGATTGATGTATTAAATGTTTTAAAAGGTTTAGAAGTTTTAAAATGTTAAGTGGTGACAGTGGCTCAGTTGGTAGAGTGGCAGCCTACCTACCATAGGGTCGGAGGTTAGCGCCCCGCCCTTCCCGATCACTCTGCCCATCCCGGCCTCCAAGTGTCTCTGGGCTGAACCACCACCCCCAGCCGTGCTGCGCCGGTCCCAAGCCCGGTAGAAATTGTGGAGGGTTGTGTCAGGAAGGGCATCCAGTGTTAAAGCTGGGCCAAATCAACATGCGGACAAAAACCGCCGTGGCGAACCTGATCTCTCAGGACAAAATTGCTAGACACCTTGGGACACCTTGATAGATTATTGTGTCTTTACTTTTTTGACCTTTAAACTATTCCAGTACTATTCTTTCTTCAAACTGATGGACAATAAGGCTCCAATAAAATTACAAAGGAGAATCCACAAACACAAGTACTCAAAAAGTAACCTTATGTCATCAACACAACAATGACTGATGAACTTTCACTGCACTGCACCACCATTGAGGTCTTCACCTCTTTAATTACCATTACAGGTCTCCAGTGAACACCCCCCTGCACACAGGAATCATCATGGCTCTAACTTATTAGTTCCTTCCACTCTTACTGGACTTTTATGCAACTCTGTCCAACCCCGACAATTGCCGGAGCCCTTAGCACAAGTGTCCAGCACACTCACCTCTACACTCCACAGTACACACAGCCTCAGTGCCACTTGGGACATCTCTGAGGCACAATAGCTCACAAAGGAAGAGGGAGTGCTGAGAAAGGGGTACGTGGATGTGTTGTTTATTTTTGGAGCTGCTGATATTGTTGCTCAGTGTTTATTGTAGGGAAAGGGGTGAAGTGGTGGGAGACATGCTACCTTCATTAGTCTGGCCTCCTGAACTTGCATGAGTTTCCACTTCTATTTTACCGATAAGGTATAAGATGTTATGCCTTTAACAGACTAGTTCAGCAGTTTTGTTTTTTGTCAATCCTTTATATATGATACCCCTTTCATGTACGCCTGTTAAAAAAAGACACTATATTTTTATGCTATATTTTATGCTTTGTTGGGCACAGGGTTGGACAGGGTTTTGGACAGGGTTTTAAATTGACTCCAGCCGTTCTAATAATGGATGCTTTGAGCTTTGACAATGCCATTTGGCAGTTGAGGTTTGATACAGTTTTTTTTTGGCCAAAATAGAACGGAAAGGAAGAGGAGCCATAGTATGGAGGTATACACTGCTAATTCCAGATTCACTGTTTTCAGATTTGAAGTTTAAGTTTACCCCGTTTTTTCAGTTTAATTATTTCAGTTTGTACATGAGAAATTTGCTGTTTTCAGGCACGGCAGTCAGAGGCTGCACCAAAGAGGGGTGCCTTCCGTTGTGGTTGTACAGAGGGTTATGTGCTGGACTATTTCTAGGGTGGCTAGTGAAACCTTAAGAGGGTTTGTGTTTACCAACCAATGGTATGAGATGACTTCCCCAAAGCAAGACATATTATTTTGGCACTCTGTGGTACTGAAAAACAAATATGATCTAGCATATTAATTAGTGAGTCTCAGCAGTGTTGTGAGACAGTTGTTTCCAGTCTTTATGCTGGGGTGGAGCTAACTGACTGTTTGCTTCTATATTTTATGTTCAGGTTTCAGATTGGTGTTAAACCTCTCTTCTAACTCACTGTAATGAAAGCGAGAAAACAAATCTCCCAAAATGCCAGTGTGTAGTGTGTTATGTGTCAAGTGGAGTTATTAGCTGAGTGGGTGTGTGAAAGTGAGTGAGTCATTCATTAACATCATTTATTTGACAGCTTTCACATATTTCTGGGTTTCATGTTAAGTGGGGAATTTGTCATGTTCTATGGGGAAATTTTGAAATGTAATCACACAGAAACAGCTTTTGATGTCAACACGCTCTGTTGGGTTTCTCTGCTGACCTCGTAACCAGGTATCTTTTTTTGTGCCACACATCTAATTCTATACAGATTTTAGATTAACTAGCATAATAATAATAATAATAATAATAATAATAATAATAATAATAATAATAATAATAATAATAATAATAATAATAATAATAATAATTATTATTATTATTATTATTATTATTATTATTATTATTATTATTATAATAACAGTCCACTCTAAATGTCCATCTTTGACCAATATATGGTTATATGGAACCAATAATAATATATTATAATAATAATAATAATAATAATAATTATTATTATTATTATTGTTATTATTAAACAAACAACAACATAATGTTTGGTTCCATATAACCATATATTGGTCAAAGATGGACATTTAGAGTGGACTGTTTTGCTGGTGATCATCAAAGTAAAAAACTTCTTTAGACCTTAAGTAGATTCCTGATGATTAGCCACAGGCAGCAACGTCCTATTTTGTAACTGATCTCAACATCCTAACAGAGGTACACACAGTTCTTTAACAAAAATATCTTGTTTCCAGGGGAATTCATAGCTCTCGCAATGTCAGAGTTACAAGTGTGGTCACTGTACTAATTTGAGCACATGCTTCTGTTTTTACAGAAAGCATGAAAAAAAAACCCTCTGCTTTTGGTTGGTTTATGTCATAGACCTCACTGAACACCTGTCAACATCAATGTTGTTTGCCTACACCAAAGATGGCCAGGATTTACAAATCTGTCACTTGGCTCATTTAGGTCACTGATGGGACGTCCCTGGTATGTTGTTGTGCACATCTCCGAATAGATGTGTTTATAACAGAACTGAAACAACTTACCACACCTGGGTTGTCCTCTGTTGCTACATGAAACACAGTCAAATGCACGGATAAGTGCAGCGTACCTTTGTGTCATCAGTGATGGTCACAAAATGTACCTAATATTTTGCAGAAAAACTGGAATTACATAGTTTCACTCTCTCAAATCCACAACATTGTTACACATGTCTGCTGATTTTAAAGCTGAAATCGCTTTTTTTCCTTTTTTAACAAACTTTAAATGTCATATTGTGAAAATTGAGATTTAGTTTTAGTCATTTTGTCAGTTCTTATTCCATTTCATATAACGATGGCAGAATGTAGAAAGAAATAACTGAAATAAAGCTGAACTACAGGTTGTTTGTGGTTTTTAGGTTTAATATTTAAAATATACACACACCAGTCGACACTTTCCAAAACAGGCAAACGTTTTTAGACCAACATGAGGTCTTCATTGACACCAGGTTTTGTGGCTGTAGCTCAGAGCAGGTGTCCACGAACCAAAGGGCCAGTAGTTTGATTCCGGGTCCTTCTGCCTACAAGTCAAAGTGTTGCTGGCCAAGACGCTGGAACCCCACGTTGTCCCTACTGTCTGCTGCTAGTTGTATGTTGCTTGGGATAACAATTTACATTATATAATGTTTTTTTTTAAAAGCCAGAAGCTTCAAAATATATCTGATACATTAGATGAGATTTTCCAGGACCTATAGTACGTCAACACAGTACAGTACATACAGCCCTGTGTGTGTTTGTCCCTCTTCTGAGAAATGACCCTTTATGGTTTGTTTATCTATTTGGATTAATTTTCATACTTACTGGATGCAAAACAGTTGTGATAACAAATACAGGTCATAAAAAGGAACAAGTACACGTGTGCATGTGATGTTGAGTTGAATAGGAGAGCAGTTATCTATCGTGTTTTGGCACTTAATATGAGGACTCTCGCTTGTCCCTCCACAGGACCTGAGTGGTGAAGATGCAGCACACCTCATGTACAGAGGACAGGATCCAGCACGCTCTGGACAGGTGTCTGGATGGGCTGAGACAAAGCCCCACAGCAGCACAACACTGGAACGGTAAGACTCCGGGGGCTAGAGAAGAGGATCACACCTGAGATTTGGTTTTGCTGAGTGAAGCAGTAACAACAATTAATTATATTTCAGCAATGTCACAATGACTGTTTCTATCAGAACTAGGATAATGGTTTCCAGTAAAATCTTTCATCGTAAACATAAGACGATAAAAAAAGGCTTTGGCTTATCTTTACCATACAGTTTTGACTTTGTCAAATGTTTTGTCTTTAATGTGTCTTTGCTTTTATCGCGCAGTAAATCAAAAACTTCTTCAATACTTGAAAATCTCCAGCTCTCAAGCATTACATAAGTGCACATTATTCTCAACCTAATATAATAACGAAAGCATGTTTTTTACTTTCGTCTACACTTTTAAATAATACTCACAGCGACTGATAATCCTTTAGCAACTGTTTTTATTACAGATTACAGCATGTAACACAAATGCTGTGTGTTATATTTATTTATTGACGTTTATAGTAGATGTATTCTTGTACAGAAGCAAAAGCCACACTAAAAATATATCTCTTGTTAGTCCGTGAGCATGTCTTAAAATGCATGTTTGTTTAGATCAGTAAAGATGGATGTTGTGTGAGCCGTGTCACTAAAATAAATGAGGGATTATTAATGTTCTTAGTTATACCTGTAGTTTACATATGTGCCTGTGAACAATGCCGAACAGAGGTATGTTGTGGGGTTGTTCGTGCAATCGTGGCAAGTTTACAACAGCCCATAATGTAAAATCAAATATAATACATTTTTAAAATTTTGTGACTTTTAACTAATAATTTCGACTTTTAAAAGTAATAATACAGCCCTTCAGCTGCTGCTGGTTGTAAATATGTTGTGCCAAACCCTTTTTTTTCTAGGAAGGAAAAAGTGACGCATTTTCATAGAAATATCAGCCCCAGTCCACAAGTTCAAGTGTGATATGCGTTGTTTACAGTGTTTTCTGTTCTTGCTTTACTTACAAGAAAACACAAAGTGCTCCACCAGCACTAAGACATATGAGCTTACGAGTGTATGAGCTACTTGTTGTTGCTCTAACATCATCAGAGAAACGTGTTATTGGCTGCTGGAGGAAGTTGTGTGAATAGACAGCTGGGAGGAAGTGGTGGCACAGACCGCAGTGTGTGAGTGAGGCATCATGAGGCAGGAGTTAGTGTGGCGCAGAGTGTAAAAACAGAACAGTAGATTAAATCAACATCAGCCTCCTGCTCATCAACTGGTGACAGATAGAGTGATGCACAGTTATACAAATGTGCTCTTGGGTTTAAATTCTGACAGTGGGGCAAGAAGTGATTTTGACGGCTGGAGTAAATTTTTCTGTTTCGATTTTCCCTCTCTGCTTCAATATAGTTGTGACATTTTTCAACCACGTGTACATTGTCTATAAGTAGGATGACTTTCATAGAAGCTTGTTTGCCTGTAGCTGCCTACATTAAAACTCTGTAAGATCATCAAATTGATTCATCTCAACAGACACATTGGAAACTTTCAGCTAAATTTCCAGTGCTATAATCTTATCACAGTTGACCTGTGGAGCTCTACAGTGAATACCCCTGATGCAAATACAGTACTGACCTTTAAATAGACTCAGCACCCAGCTTTGTAGAGATGTTAGATAACACTCTGGTGCAGCGAGAAACACATTTCTATGTAACTCGTACAAGTGCTGAGGTGTTATTTCCCTGAAAACTGAGCTCAGAGCTGTTTAGAGGGATCAACGGAAAGTAAAGTGTATTTGAGGAGTCAGCAATCACATCCAGTTTGGTGTTGTTTGACATACTTTATGCACGGCTTTCTTCTATTGCTTAATCTCATGTTTCCATTTCATACTGTAAAATGACAAGATGACCAGAATTCAATTGGAGCTCTTTGAAACAACACAGTTACTCCTTTGGTATCCCAAACCTGTAACATCTATAACAATGTCTCATTTGAGACCTTAACACTTAACTTGCAGCAGGAAATCCGTCTACCAAATTTGTACATGTACAAACATCCTAACTGAAACACTGAACAAAAGGTGAAAAAAACACACCCTTGATGTGCACCAGCACCTATAGTCGTGCGTTTCAGGTTTTTGTGAGTTGTTGCAAACCTGCATTCAACTCATGGCTCCACACCCAAACAGTCTGTGTCACTTTGTGTTTCATATGAACTGACATTTCAAGTTTCACTATCATCAAGAGTTGTGTATTATTACTATAAGTTTCTTATTTGTAATAATATGCAAAAAACCTGTTTTCCCATATAATTTAGGGATCCTGCACTAAAACACTCTACATACCAAGTGCTAAGAAATGTGATCAATACCATCATGATATGGCTGACTTGTCATCATTGTATGTGCATAGATATACCCAATAGTTGCCTTTAAAAGTCCCACCAGGCTACTTTATATGTATACAGCATGGTCAGAAATCCAAGCCAACATGGCTGGTGCTTTTAAAACATTTCTCAGCAGTTGCTTCCCACTGTTGAGACTGGGCAAAAATATCTCACCCTGTCTCGTCTGCAAGAAGTTATGTGAGTGTGAAATGCTAGTGAAATTACAGTGTTAAGGGATTTGGAATATTGTGCTCTCACAGTGTTTATGCATTAAATGTATTTTGGACAGTCTATTTTGGACAGACAGAAAAGTCAAGTGCTTGTCAATGTCTGGGTGTTACATTTTCTTAGCTTGTTTATGTTGTCAAATTGTATTATATTTCTTATCACACTGTGTTTGTTTGGTGGTTTCTTTGGTGCAAGTCTTTGAAAAATTACATTTGAAATATTAACTAAATGAACAAAATTGACTTTTGAGAGACTTAAGTCCTAAGCACCACTTGTCCTTGTCTGTTGACTCGGTTGAAATCTAAAAAAATATATGTTTTTTTTAGCGGTTTTAATGATCAATTTTCAAGAGCTTAAGTCAAGATTTTCTGCTTCAAAAATATTTTGGTTAACCCATGTAACTATATTTTCCTTTGCATGTGACTGTCCGGGTATTGAACATGTGCATGTTTTTACATAAAAAATTTGCGTGCTGTTTCAGTGCTGATGTGCTCAGCGGGTCAGTCGATGAACCGCTGGAGCCTGGAGGAGCTGGTGAAGAGGGACCCTGAACACTTCCTCATACTCTTGCAACAGATTACTATAAGGACCAAAGAGGTGAGAGGACAGAGAGCAAAAGTTATGGTCCAAGAGGACACATTGTTGACTGTATGTTTATCCTAAGCACTGCTCACTGTCTCTTTTCCTGATGTGTGGATTCAGGTTCAGGAGCAGTGTCAGTATGAGCTGGTGGTTCCTCTAGCTATCATGTTCTCCTCCACGCTACTACAGGTACAACACATTTAACATTGCAACACCTCTCAGTACTTACCATTCACATGTGTGTAAGTGCTCCAAAAGGTCATAGATCCTTTTTTAAAACCACCATGATGTTTGTTACTACTGTCACAAAAACCTCAGTTAACAAACTTGTTTCGGTTCATCTTCCCACTGACACCCCCTATAATTACAATTAAATCCATACTGAATCATTAAATAACATATTATTAATGTAAACTATTTTAATTACTGTAAATTCTAATTTAATAACTTTGTGGAATCAGCATACATTTGTATTAAATTAACCTAAAAACGTAAGTATTACATTTTTAAGCTAATTCAAACAAAAAACAAGATGATTGATGCCATTACATGATTTCTTTTAATTTAAAATGATGAGTTTAATCAAGAGACAGATGTAGTTTTCAAAATGCCTTTTTTTTGTAGTATTGTATTGTAGAAAATTGCTGTCATGGCTGTTTAATTTCACAATAATAAAAAAACTATATAAACCTGGGTAAAGGGTAGTGTTGAATTCAATGCTTTCCCTGTACACTTCCAATTTATTAGTCAGTGAAAGTGGTGTAACACAACAATTTTGTACTGACTTAAGTACAAAGTGTCTCAAGCAGGAGGCAGTTTGTCATGGTTTATTTTTCTTATTTTGAGAAATTCAGTTTTGAAATAGACAAATTAGACAGTTTTATGGGTGCTCATGTTTACAGATCTACCAATGACTGAATAACAAAAACATTAGTATATTAGCATGGCATGATACTAATGTCAAGGTTGTTTTGAGATGAAGTCCTGTTGCAGTGGTTATATAACCACAATGCAATTGTAAGGTAAATTAGATCAACTTGTCACATTGACAGGTTATTTTGTGTTATTTTACCAAGGGATAGTAATTAGGCCCACTTATATTATCAGTTGCTCTGATGAAAACATTACTTCCTCTTTGCATTAGTTAGTCCACTAATCCATAAATGATAAGTGTTTTAAATATTTTAGTAATTTATAGTACTACAGACAGGTTTTATGATACTAGACAAAACGTTTGAGCTTTGCTGATTTAGGAAACAATTCCATAAATTATAATTATAATTCAACTACACTGTCAGTATCACTTTAAATACCTTAATAGTGCACATATTGTCCACTAAACAGAAGAAATGTGCCCTCTACTGTATGTAAAACAGTTACCCATGAAGCCTCAAACAGACCCCACTGCTCCTTAACAGAACCTCACTAAAATATTTGGTTGCAGACACCATACTGTCCTCCAGACACAGAGCTGTTGGAGGAAGCCATCGAGGTGTTTGGACGCTTTCTCACCTGGCCTGAGCCGTACTGCAGTGTGTGTAGGAACCTCCTTTCCACACTACACCTTGAGATCAAGGCCCCGGGTAAATATGGACTATCTTCTTATTAATGATTATTTATTTAGGTGCCTTCTCCTTCTGTTTTTAGTTACTGTTTGCTCTCTTTGGTTTCTCAATTTACCTGTTTTTCCAACTCTTGTAATTGCTCTCCCTCTAGTGAAAATTTCCAGGAATTACATTTAGGATGCCACTGAAAACATTTAAAATTTTACCACAGTAACAGTAACAGCAACAATGACAGGAAGATGATAATGAATCAGGTTGAACTGAACACTTCTTCATACTAATGATAAATAGTCTGAAAGCGGATGTAGCTTTAGTGTTTACAAAAAAAAAGCAGAAGCTGCAACACACTGAAGTTTACCAGAAGGGTTAAAAAAGTGCTAAACTACAGTAACAGTCTGAATCATTGCCTTAAAAATAATGAGTCTTTGCTGAGTTAAATGTTTTTTGTACTTTTTTATTATTCATTACAGTTCACTTTAATAAAACCATACGCATATAAAGCTTTATGGATATTCTAGTTTTTATCTGATTTACCTTGTTCTGAAAGGAAAATGTATTACATTGTTTTTAGGTTAGAAAGTATCAATTCCTGTTCTGTTCCTTCACAGGAATCTCCTTTCAGAGGCTGGTGAGAGAAGAGCAGGGCATTACAACCCCCACCCAGGGCTCCAAGACCATGTAAGCCATTATATTACAGTTTACTGAAACGTAAAAGCCTCGATAAACAGGAATTGGCACCTTACTTTGATGTGATCTGTTTCCCCAATCGTTGCTGAGTGTGATTCAACTTACAGTTGTTGTACACATCACTTGTGGTTTGAGTCTTCTTCATGAACAGTGGCAACGTGACGTGTGTATTTATTTACACGCTGAACTTGTTACTGAGCTGAAACGAAAGCATCAGAGGCCAACAAATGATTTTGACTAACATGTTTATAATGATTCTACATAGCAATATTTATTGTCCCACTAAACACTAAGAGCAGTGTGATGGTGACAGTATGACGGAATCAAGCAGTCTGGTGGAAAAGCATGAAAGCTGCATTGTGATCTAAATATTCATGCTCAGCCAATTGTTTTTCTGTGTGCCAGACGAAACTTCCCCAAACAGAAACACAACAGGAATAACTTTACACAACTGGATTACTGACAAAAGTTTAAACTGGGAGGGCAAGCTAAATAACACGGTATAGCACAGAATACCAGTTTTATTTTATTGTTAGTGTGTTATTTAGGAAGTTTGCTATACTTGCTAAAGCTCTGTGGACATGTGTGGATGATTACGCACTAAAACGTGACCAATACAAACAAACACAACAACACAGATCGTAGCACGCCAGCTAACAAGCCGATTCAACAGCAGGAACACACATTTCCTCTATTCTTTAATGTCTAGCGTTGATTACTCTGCTGTTTAGTTACTCTCTATCTGCTTTTTTTCGGCATTGTCAAATCATTGGGGCTTCAAATTCTTACCTTATTTTTGATAAATAATGGCTATGGATTTATTACACGGGGGATGTGAAGTGAGAATGCCAGCTTCCATAAAGAATTAAAGGTCCATACTGGAGTATCTGGCAATCTGGGCCTGCTGCTGTGATGACAAAGCAAACATTCGCATTATTATTAGTCAGTAATGTAGAACGGTTACATACTGGGGCATTAACAATGGCCGTCTTGGGCATGCCATGACGTTTTCTGTATTTCTACAGACCACAGAACAAATTAATATAATATATGTAAATTTAATTAATGTAAATAAATAATTTATAGTAAAACAAAAAGCTTATTACTGTCTCATGGTTTACATGAATGTGCTTCCATGCTTAGATATCTGGAAGACCTATAAGTACACCATATAAAATGTTCGGACTAACTGCATGTACGTGAGAATCTCTTCTGGTTCCACTTCAAACTGGGTTTTATTTTTGTACACTTGTACCTTCTGCATTTGTGTAAATATTAACATGTTTTTTTCCCTATATCAGTAGTTTGCAAGTATTTTGTTTAATCTGATGCATTGGTTTTTAAAGCACACACATGTAAAACAACACTTAGGGTCATGAGTTACATCACTTAAATGTGGCTAACACTTACAGTAGTACCATAAGCTATGGAAAGTCCCTTTCATATCATTTTCCTTATGTCAAAGCTCCCACCAAAGCCCCCTGTCTGCATCTTCTCCAATATTAATTATTGTAGATGTTCACACATTAACAGTGTCATAATTCCTTGGCTCCTGCAGGACTGTACTGCTGATGAATCCAGGTGAGGTGCCCGCTGACTTTCTGTCAGTGGCCGAGCAGCTCAACCAAATTCAGCACTCGCAGAAGGAGACCTACATCACCCTGATCAAACACGCCTTCCAGTCCACACTCGGCACCAAGTACCCTCTACATAGCATCCACAGAGCCCTGCAGGTACAGGACTAAAATAATTATTATATATAAATTGAAGTTTACAATGTTTGGGTTTTTTGTGATGTGTGGTTACATGGTATATGTTAGAGTATGTATTTACATGAGAATTAAGTGAAATCTGACTAAATAAACTACATTTCCTATTAAATTACTTTTGTTTGCATTTAAAATAAATACTGGCAGTTTATAGTTTTCACAGTAACAGCAAAAAGGCTTTGCATTTCCTATTTACTCTAGGAAAGCTAAGGAAATAAGTTACAATAAATTTGTTGTTCATGAAATCCATACTATTGCAGAAGGATTGTAACAAACCAGTAGAACACTTTTAAAATAAAATAAATAAATAAAACTATCTACTATTTAAGGTTCTGTAAATGACAACAATAACTTGACCAAGAAGAAGTATACAAGAGGCATATTATGCAACTTTTCTATTTTTCACAGGGAAAAACTGTGACTGACCTGGGGGAGATTTTCTCTGCAGTAAGTGACGTTTTAGAGATGGCAACTACCATGAATGACCCTCTGAAGGGGCGCAGCTATGTGATCGAGGCCCTGGAGGGACTGAGAGAAAGGATGGACATCCCAGCATCCAATGGAAGGAAGTCTGATGGTAAGAGGGGCAGGCTTTGTGAAGTGTGGGATATATCCTTAGCACATGACATGATTTCAGTTTCCAGTAACTATCAATCTGATAAACTGTTGTTGTGCTACCTTTTTTCATCTCCCTCTCAGGAATGCTGCAGACGCTACCACTGCCAACACCCAAGTGCTATGTGTTTCACTGGGAAAAAGATAATTTTGGTAAAGTGTTACAGTGTGCTCATCCATGATGAGGAAACTAGGCCCTACGCTAGTGTATATTTCCACTACAAATCATATTCATCATTTTCATCTTTGCTCATCTGTTTTGATGTCATTAGATGTTCTGAACACCCTTTTGGAGCACGACCCTGACGATCTCATCACTAATGGGCAGGCTGAGGAAGAAGATGAGGTAGACACCAATGACGATGATGACAATGAAGATGAGGTTGAGGACGACGATGTGACAGAGATTGGAGTAGAAGAGGAGAAGGAAGAAAAAGATGAGGAGGAACATGGAGTAGAATTGCCTCCAGCATCTCTGATCAGCATAAATCATCGTGCCTCCACCTTTTCCACCATCTCCTCATTGTCTACTGCCTCCAAAGACTCAATGTTTTCCACTTTGTCTGCAGCCTCAGAGGCCTACGATCCATCTCAATTCTCTGTCACGTCTGGAACTGATAGTGACTACTTTGAAGACTCCGATGACTATATCTCCTCCTCTCCTGTGGCTGACAAGTGTTCACCCAAGTCTTCCAAGGCTTCAGCGCGGCTGAGCCAGCACATTTACAGGCTCTTCTTGAAACCCAAGAGGTCACTGTACAGGGCTAAAAGCTTAGGAAACACAGAATCAAAAGACATTTTAATGGTGCGAGAAAAACGTTCCAACTCTCTACCGCAGCAAGTCAAATTACGCAGTCCTGAACCCTTGCCCCAGCAACAAAATCAAACTCTTAGACATGTGTGCTTCAGAAGAAGGCCTATCCTCAGTAGTGATGAGGACAGTAAAAATACTACACTGAGGGTGGTAGTGTTTGGTGCGGATCATGTAGCAGGGAAGGTAGCGAGAGCCTACAATAGCCTCAGGAGGAAGGAGAGCGCATGTCCACATCTTAGCCGGGCCTTTAAGCTTAAGTTCTTCTTTGTACCTGTGAAGCGGGCCTCAACTGGAGGAGCGGGGAGTCGCAGGTCTTCTTGTACAGTGATCCAAACTGGCACTAATGTAAGAAGAACAATACACCAATCAAATTTCAAATTTTTTTTGTTTTTAAGATCATAGTTGTTGAGCTGTCACAGAGCTGAGTTGTAGAGTTCATAGATTTTGTTACAGTGTAAAAGAAAAACAATTCCTGCACACACTATATTTGCGAATTCCACTGCTTGGTTTTAAATTGTTGCTTTTGCTCAAACAGGATGTTCAACTCACGAACAAAGGGGACAGCACTAATGACATCGCCCAACTTCTTGGTATGTTGGACCCTTGGTACGAAAGAAACACCCTTTGCCTGCTTAACTTGCCTGCCAACGTCGTCTGCCAGGTACAAGAGAAATTTAACTTTTAGACCACTAAAATGAGCAAAATCCAAAAGTGTAGCATTTTTGCTTAGAACCTGAGTAGTCCATTACTCAATAAAACTGTTATCATTCATATTTCAACAATGCTTAATTTTTGGATTAGGCTATACTCTACAATTACATTAATTTTCTTGTAATATTTTGCAGCAAACCTCAAAGATAGAGTCAGACTCATATGATGGTTCATATGAGCAGCGTCTACCCATCCTGGCTGATTTGGTCCTCTACTACTGTCGCAATGCTGCCCGGCCAGCTCTGATCCAGCTTTATCAGATTGAGGTAGAATACACACACGCACACGCACACGCACACACACGCACACACACACACACACACACACACACAGCCGATAATACACTGTTGTATATGCATCCCTGCTATACAGGTCCTTTGTTGAACTGCTCTCTGTTAGTCCATTTTAAAGAAACCTTGTTATCCACACATTGGCACCTCTTAGAATTAGCTTCCTTATGCCCTCTGTATCTTAGGAGTAACTAATAAAAACACTGTTCAAAATTTAGTGAGTCACTGAGGATTTTTGGTTTTGCAGCTGACGTTAGCTTGTGGAGAAAGGAGGACTGAGGTGTTCGTTCATTCCCTTGAGCTGGGTCACACCGCAGGAACACGAGCCATCAAGGCAATGGGTGAGTGTGAAACACACTGCACTGGGCCCTCACTCGCAACCATTTCACAGTAAATAAAATCCTTGACATTTTCCGTTCAGTCAAATGCATCATACAGTAAGTTAGGATGAGGTTAAGAATGACTCTAAACTTGTGGTGGAAGAACAGCTGCTATTTCTATATCATGATTCAGTCCACTTCCATTTTTGTAGTTTCACTCATTGCCAATGCATTTCTCATTTCTCACTTTCTTTGAGAAGCTTGTGGAGAAAGAAATTCAGGGAAAGCTGCTGGAAACCCTTGAGGTTTAGTGGTAGTTACTGTGGAAATTACTTTCATTTATTCCATTACTCAGAATTTTCTTGAGAAAAAAAACGTCTAGTTTACAAGTTGTAGCAGCCACTGACTGCTAGCTCATGTAGGGCAATTTGATGTTGCACTGATATTTATTACTTTTGAATAACTCCCAAGTGGATCACTAATGTGTGTGTGACTTTTGATCTCTTTTTATAGGTGCTGCCAGTAAAAGGTTTGGCATTGATGGTGATAGAGAAGCAGTTCCTCTAACGCTGGAAGTGATGTACAACAGGGTAAGATGGTGTTCATTCACTATCAAAATGTGCGAACTGAATCGTCACTTTATAATAAATATACTGTGAAACATTATTTGTTGTTAGCAGAAAAACATCTTATTACACTTACTGTCGATGACACTGCAGGTTTTCATCTTATTTACATTAATTCTTCAGGGTTTAGTTAGGGGAAAAAACTAAGTCTGCTTAAAAGAACTAAGTACATTTCCTCAGGTTGCAATGTTTGTTTCATATAAAATGTAGTTGTAGTCTAGGTGCATCAACTGTAGAATTTTCTAAACTGCAGTAATCTTATTCTCCCTTCTCTTCTCATTCAGGTGGTGATTAGTGGGAGAGGTCAGTGGAAAAGAGAAACAAAAGTCTGCACTTCAGTAAATTTGACCAAGGCATGCAAGAACCCTGAAGCACTAGGTATGCTTCTGCCACTGATTACTTGTAATTCTTGTAATACTTTGGTAGGTAAATCGCAATGGAAAAATTACATTGGAATGTGTATTCATTCATTTTAACTAAAACAATCTCTGTCAGATTCAAAGATGGAGTGCCTGCAGCTTACAATGACTGAGGTCCTGAAGAGACAAAATGGCAAGAGCAAGAAAGGCTTTAACCAGGTGAGCTAGATCATCAGCTTGTTCTAGGTGCATGCGGTTTAAAAAATGCGCAGCAGCAGCAGCAGCAGTACGCTTTTACAAGCAACTTTGAGACACATGCTCTATTTAAAGACATAGACCTCAGTGCATCACTGATAGCATCTCAAAAGTCATTTGAAATTAATCTCCCAACTCACATATGCTGAGAAGAAAATAATTCACGCTGACAGCTTGACGGAGCAAAAAGCCACAAAACACAGCCAATACTCTTGTCTGTTTTGCTTCGGTCTGTTTTGGCAGTTATGCTGTTTGCTCAACACTGTAGTTTACTTTCTTAACCTCATTTGTGGCTTTGATTTGTTATAGGTATTAAACACCTCAGCAGAATGTAGACCTATTTAAATGAGAGATTCAGTGACAAAAACAAGAAAAAAAAATCCAACTGCTAAAGCGATTAATTTCATATACAATTGCATACAGGTCTGTCTCCACAGTTTGGAATTGTTTTACTATAAAGGTTTTCATGAGAAGTAAAAGCAGTTAATTTCTTTCTGTTCTTTACCAACATTTGTAGCAGCTGAGTGTGACAGAGGTAAAGGTGGACAAGGTGCAGGTCAGCGGTGCAGGAAACACAACCTTTGCTGTGTGTCTGGATCAGGATGAGAAGAAGATACTACAGAGTGTCACCAGGTGATGAGTTTAGATACACAAACACACACACAGCATGGACATCATCATCCTTGTAAGTGTTTTAATTTATGGAACTTTTGTGTCTCTTTTTCTGTCCTACAAAGGTGTGAAATATCAGTGTGCTATAAACCTGACAGCTCGACTGACTGGAGGCTAAGGAAATCACGGACTTCAGCCCAAATCCAGCCTCTTCATCCGACTTTCTGCTCGCTCCTCTGCCTGCCCATAGTCACTTTCAGTGGTGCTCTTCCCTGAGGAAACCTAAAACTGGTTTTGATAGGTTCAGAAAGAATAGAAAGATTTTGCCAACCATTATCTTTATGCACTCAATAACAGGCAGATGGCAGCGATAAAGTGCATAGCATGTGCAGTTTCATCCTTTTGCCCAGTGTCTTGAAGACAAGTTTCCCATGATGCCAGCCTCAAATGACAGCAGAAACACACTGATGGTAGAAGTGTGAATAATCATCAAATATAGTTGGCCCGCGGTTGCTGATACGGAGACTTAACAAACAAGTCAAGTAACAACTAATGACTACAGATGAGTCCAGCTCACTGTTGTTAAGGAAGCTGTTCAAGTTTCATTCCTAAGGTTTCAGTTCCTCTTTTACTTTTGCCAACAAAGTGGCCTTAAATGCCATGACATTAGGATGCAATTTGCTTGAAGGGGTTGGTTTGGAACGAAAGATGAAGGACTTTGGATCAACCTACATTGTCACAGAAGACTACAAGGAATTTTTACATCTGATGTTCAGACTGTACTATCTACCGAAACGGCACTATAGAGGGAATTAGCCTACATCTGAGAATGGACACTATAGTTTTACAATATGTAAATATGTTTGTGAAATATAGTATTGTTTACTATAATTTTAATGTGTCACATATTTGTATGCCTTTTATACGTAGGCTTTTATAGCAGCTGTCCTAAGGAATTATGGCAAGATAATTATGAAGATTTTTCAACATTTTAACTTGTTATAAACATGACCAGCAGGGGACTCTGTTGACATTGCATTTGATTTCAATGGAAAGTTCTACATACTTTGTAATGTCTACATTTCATCTTATCAGCAAACTATGGTTTATTGTTGCTAATTAATACCTACATTTAATCAAGAGCACAGATGGAAAACACAGATGGAAATACATTGGATGTTTTGGTGCTACCATACATTTGAATGCACATTTTCTTTAGGAGACAGTAAGTGGTGCATCACTTTTACTCCTGTATACTGCACTTGAACATTTGATTCATTAGGTACTATTTTTTTAGATAAATATGTGGCCCCACTGCCCTCTACTTACATGCCTCGTATGCTGGAAACACTGCATATACAATATTATTTTTATAATTGTACAGTCATGTTTAAAAGTTAGTACCGCTCTTTGATTTTCTAGGTGTTTTTTTTTTATTTTTTGAAAAAAAACTAAATAAAAATCATCTGATCATATTAGACAAATAGAACTTCAGAACAACAGTAACAAAAACCTTTTTCACCATGCCATTATTTAAGAAAAAGCATGTGGGCAACACTTCATGATTCAATAGATTGTTGATCCACCTTTAGCAGGAATAACTGAGTAATTGTTTCCTGTATGACTTTATCAGTCTGTCACATCACTGTGGATTCGGCCCATTCTTCTTTACAGCATTGCTTTAGTTCATCGAGGTTTTCAGAGATTTGCTTAGACACAGCTCTTTTAAGGTCTTGCCGCAGTATTTCAGTTGTGTTGAGCCTGGAATTCTACTAGGCCATTCCAAACCTTTCATTCTTGAATTTTTAGCCTTTCTCCTAACAGTGCTGTGCTTTGGACCATTGATTAATTGCTTGACCAAATTTTGACTAATCTTTAACTTTCGGACAGATGGCCTTACATTTGCCTCTAAAATACTATGTTAAAGAGATAACAACTCCAATTTGGTCTAATTCTTCCATAGGACATTGTTTAAGAAGGCTTGTGGTTTGTTGAGATACAGTGTTGTGAACCTCATTTGTGCTTTCATGTATTTTTCGTCAGAGGGGACTTCCTCCTTCCAAACAAACCAAACATGTTCAGTCTTCATCTAATTGTGCTGTCATGGACCTTAACATTTAACATGCTCAGTGAGGCCTGTAGGATCTGAGATGTAGCTCTTGGGTTTTTTTTTTTTGTGTTTCTCTGACCATTGCACAATCTGAATTTGGGATAAATGTGCTTGAATCTCCAATGCTGGAAAGATTGGCAACTGTCTTGAATGCTTCCCACTTGTGAATAAGCTTTGTCACTGTAGAACAGTGAACTCCAAATTGTTTGGTTTTATTCAAGATTCAAGATTTTAAGATTCAAACAACTTTATTGATCCCATAGGCAAATTGTGTTCATTACCATTTCCAGATTGATGTGCAGCAGCAATTGCTTCCCTAAGAACATTGCTTCTGCCTTTCTCTCTTGACTTTTTGTTAAAATCCACTTGCATGCTCCAGACCAGCAAACTGCCAAAAATGTTGTTGTTTGTCAAAGGTTGTAATAACACCTACTATGATTGTGATTTTATTATAGTTTACCCCCTCAAAAAACAGAATTACAAGACGGTGTACTTACTTTTAAATATAACTGTAGGTGATACACATACAATAAATGTATTTCAAGTATAATTTTTATTAAAATATGTGTCTTCATTTGAAGATTGCATTTTATCTTAGTTTTTGCCTTCATTTAAAGAGGGGTTTGTGTATATTACCCACTTTTTGTGTCTATACAGGTATGACTCAGGTTTGACTCTTACTATGACTAATACTTGTACATACTGTACTGTATGCAAGACTGTAACTATAATTGCTGTACATAAGCACAGTTTTATAAAACGTAATTCCTACATGGATTTTTTATTTTTTTACATTTCATTCTACCTGGCTACATTCAGGGAAGAAAAGATCTGTTACCCCACTACATTTATCCTTTAGTTTGCCTTTTAAAGCAAACATTTGACATATAAAATATGCAACCGACTTATAAAATGTAATGCTTTGTTATGAATAAAGCTTTCAAAAATGGTACATACGATAATTCAGATTATCTCAACCATAACCACTGAATGCATAGTGACACTTTTTTTTCTTCCAAATTTAGCAACTCTACACCCACAGGTGTGACATTTAGAAACCAGGAGGACCAATAAGATATTTGACTTACTTTAAAAATAAAAAGCCAATGTTGCATTTTCAAGGCTTTAACTTTACCATCCTTGTGAGCAGGGAATTTTGTTGCTAATATTGCTGATAACTTAAACAACAGCATTGGTTTATTCAATTGTCTTAGTTAGCTCTGGCAATCTAACAGTAAATCAAGGGAGAACTACAAGATAAATAGCAGTCTTTAAACCACTTTTAAGGAAGGGAAACAAGGCCAAGTGGTTGGGTGGATTGAGACTAGTACGACACTTCTGCTCAGTGTAGTCTTGCCTTGCCTTTAGTCTTTGTAGCTAATTCTGTATCTGTGATGAAGATACTTTTATTCTCTTATTTTATTAACGCTACCTGGCTGCAACTTACCCTCTTAAATCCTATGGAAGCAATAAGGGGATACTAAATATTGCTTGCATGTTTTTTTCTGTTTGGCTTAATTTCTGTTAAATAAATAATGGCACTGTGAAAAAAGTTATATGTTGTTGTTCATCTAAGTATGTACTAACACCTACTATGAAAAAACATACAATTACAAGAGGGGGTATATCTTTTATATATTTTATACATCTCTGGCAACCAACCTTCACATTTCATCTTTCTGACCATGGTATTGATACAACTGATCCAGTTCACACAATGCATTTTAGAGTGCCAAGCACTGCTCACCTAGCTTGGACACGTTCACGATGTCCATATATCCTACTCTTTTAATATTATTTATAAAGAAACACTGCTAAAATCTTGAGGTATAGTCAGACTTATGACAGATTAACAAACCGAAGATAGATGAAAACGTAGTGGCAACTTAAAATGGCTACAATGCAAGGAATGAATCTAAAGACGATGTGACTTTTTGTTTAAAGAACTGATGTGGTCAGTTCCCAAATGTGATCGGATTTGTTTGAATACCTAGTAACTTTGCAGTGCTTTAAAATACCTCTTCTTTATTTGTCAGAATTTCCTGGTTTCTAAATTTTCAAACGTTCTGAATATTTCTGCACCCCACAGTATCTTTCTAGCTATGTAACTATTGTCTGCATCAGCTCTCAAACACCTGTTGCGTGCTGAACGCTTCATGTGGATACGTTCACTGATTGGTTCCCAGTGCAAATGCGCTAACAGACACACCATTGGTCGTAAGTAGCAGTGGGCGTGGTCAATGCTGCCTGCCAGTTGCCTGGAGCTGAGTTACTGAAACCAAAAATCAACGACAGGGAGACGATATTGTGGTTTAATTTAAATCAGACGAACGGAGTCTCGCCTACAGTTTAAATGCAAGTAAGTCTTGCCATACATAGAAATATGTGCTGTAATTTCTGACATTTTACATTTGTGATAAAATGTTGTCTGCTTACTCTGCAAACTTAGTGTCGACGACTGAAACGTGAAATTGCATTTAGCTGATTTTTCAAATGGCGAAATGAAGCGTATTTTCTGTATGTAAATGTACATTTTGTTCCGTTAGACACACACCTGTTAGGTGATATTTATTTCGAAACTTTGTTTAGGGGTTTCAACTTCGATGTGGCTGATGCGGTCTTCATGGTGTTTACGGTTGCAGTGATGAGCAGCAGGCTGTTATCTGTCAGTTAGCAGTTAGCCATTAGAGCTAACACTAATATAGAGTGACTGATATGCTGCACAGCACCTGACTGGACTGTGGCAGCGGGATTAATGTGCAGCTCTGTCTTTGAATAAGCCTCTCATGTTTTCCCTCTTTTTTTTTCAATGGTGTAGTTTACACGTGTATCAAACTATTAAAACCTTCCACAAATCATGGCCCATGACACGGGAAGCCACTACGGACAGCCGCTTATTTTTTTCCCTACTGAGATAATAACATGGGTCTGATAACCGTGCCTGAACTGATTGAAGCTCTTGGCTCTCTGTTGTGTTTGCTGGGAGCCTAAAAGCACAGCTGTTTTTCCTCCAGCTTCCTTGTTTTAGATCTAAGCTTCCTGGTACCATCGAGGGGATGCAGACTGGCTCCAGTGAATCTGTCTCTATGTTAATCCCCCTGTAAGGGATATTTTTGTCTATAAATAAACCAAGGTCTGTTTAACAACCAAGAGTACAACAAATTAGCCAGTGAATCACCCATTACCCTTTTCACAAGTCACGTAAGAGAAATTTCAAACGTTGACCAAGTGCTACACACTTATTGATAGAGATAGAAATTACATTCAGTACTTCAGTCAATTACTCATAGAGTGAGTATGAGTATTCCACTTCACACGATGAGCTAAATTAATTACAGACCACATGGTGTTAAATTCTGTTCTAATGGTAACCTTTAACGGTGTCATCACCATGCCAGAGTAGTTCATAATACATCACATTACTCAGTCCCTGAGCTAATAGAAACAGCAGCAACTAAACATGTTTAGGGGAGGCAATGACTGGAAAAGGTGCAACGTGAGACGCATGATGACAAAACTGAATCACAGCAACCAAAGGAAAAATATATCTTAAAAATATGTATTAAATCATCAGCCTTACTTAACATGCTTGTTGCTTGATAATAAACTGCCATTTTTGTTTTCTGAAACCTCTTATAGCCAGTCATTTCAGTCTTAACAAATATCAATTACCATTCTGCTGTACTTTATGTAGCAAGCAGAGACTATAAGAAAATAACTAATGTATTCATTCTACACTAATGGATAACGTACTGGTAAATTTAGTTAATTAAACCAAACATACCCATAAAAATATTTTTTTTTGTTAATAAAGTTTAAAATTCTTCATCAATCTGTCAAGTCAGAGTTACAAGATTTTCATCATTACCTTAAATCATCATCACAATTATCAATGCAATGTGATTAATTGACCGCCTGAAACAGGTTCATCAGGATTGCTCAACAACTGCCAAGAATGAACCCTCCTTGATTTATTACACATGTAAACTTTTTGGAGTTGCCCTTTTCACATTGTAGGGGCCAATTTTTGTAATCTTTATTTATTATCTGCAAGTTAAGTTAAGACTTCATTTGGATCCTTTATTTGTCGTTAATATTTGATAACTCTTGTAAATGAAAACAGATTGGAAAAGGTTTGAGTCGTTAATAATACTTCCCTATTAAACATCACCCACTTAGAAGCAACATCTGAACCCATTTCCCTTTCTTTGAGGTTCCTTAAGACTAACGTAATCTTTGTTCTGTTGTTAATCACTAGATCAAAAGATAATTGCTGGGAATGTCAGCCAGTGGTGTCAATGGGTCCTACACTCGATCCAATACATTTGTGCTCTACAAAGACTAGTGAATGTATTCAGGTTGGTGCTACTGGAACACTGCTTGTCTATATCATTCGGAACTGAAACTCTGGTACGACTGTGCAGTACTTAGTTTAAAATTCTGATTTCAAAGGACAAACGAAGCTGACCCGTGACATGTTGATTGCTTTGCCAACATAAAGAACTGATAGTAAGACCCGCTAAGTAGTTTCTCCTGCTGCAGGCAAAGCAACTCAATAAACCCTGTTTTTGTCTGGAAGTTTAGCGCAGTTGGAAAAAAAAAGGTTCTCGCCATGACTGTAGGCTGTTTTGACACAAGACTTGTATGCCTCAGCTGAGGATTTGACCATTCCATCTCAGTCAGATGACCTGATTATTTCCAGCTATCAGTCACTTGACATGATGCTTTCAAAAGTGCTCAGCAGAAATCTTAGTACCAGTGTTTTCAGCTAAAGTTGCAATTGTTTTTTTTTTTAAGTTCAAGCTTTTCAAATGTAAGGACATGCTGATTTTAGATTAATAGCCTCAGGATTTGCTCTGTCGCATGAACAAAGTATTAGTTTAAGGCATCCCTTTGAGCTTTATAAAGATGTGATTAGTATTTCTTTTGGGGAGTTTTTATAAATATTATAGACTCAATGATATTTTGATTTATTTTGAAAAAATCTGGAAATTAAGTTGGTGAATCAGTCATTAGTTGTAGCTAGAGTGCTTTTAGAAATCTCTACAGTACATTTGCCACTTTAGGTACAGCCTTTGCCCTGAGTGTCTTGTCAGTCCACACAACTGTTAAATTACAATCATGGCAAGAGTTATTACAAAACAATCTTAATTACATATATCTTAGCTCCCAAAATGCAGACAGCCGCAGATGTTCTTCGGTGTAGGAAGCCACTTATTTGTTTGCGCTTTCAGAAGTATGAAAACACACCGCTGTACTTTTTGGCTTGTGTGCCTGCAGGCTCTCTAAAAAACTGTTTCAATGAAGTGGCTGAGGCTACTTTGCATGTGTGTATATATCTATTTCTGCTGCTAATCATGTCTGTTTGATGCACTTACTACATCCTGTGCTTGTAGCAGTTGGATCACTTCAGGCCCAGTGACTGCTTGTGAGAGTTCATTGCTGCATTGCCTCATTAAAGAAGCTCTTCTGTGTAGCCAGAATGGCAATACATTGAATCTTTACCATTTTGCCTACACACTAGTAACTTTTTCCTTGGCCTGTATAGAAAAATGTTTTTGCATACATCTCAACTTTAGAATATCCAATATGTTAGAAAATGTCACAAATGAAGCACACATTAGCATTGTTTGCTTACTGACAAACGGTGAGGAACAGTTTGCACAGAATTAAAAGTATAACTTTAATATTACAAGAGACACATTTAATTGAAGTGGGAACATATCCACAAGTTATGGCTCTAACACTGGGAGTTGAACCATATATCATCTGTTGAAAGGACAGTCCTGCCAACCACATGGCATAGAACATAAACATGATAACACAGTCACAGCTTCTTCCCAAACTGGAGGAATTTTAAGCAAAAGTCACAGCTCGAGTCGACGACCAAACAGCTGATATCCTACCTTCTCGATAACATAATGGCTTGTATTCATGAAGAGTTTGATTGAAATCATAAATAATTCATACTCTGTGTTACCCAGAGCTCTGCGGTTATCTGCAGGCCTTCTGCGTGAGGCTACAGCTGTGTCTATGATAACGATGCTAACTTTATTTAAAGATGTTTGGATTCCCGATAAGAAAGAATTTAGAAGTATTTCATGCATAAAAAAAGGAATCTAATATTTATTCTAAAACACAGTAGGTAATCTAGACATAAATCATTTGCACATTATGTGCTGCCAGTGGAAAACCTCAGAAATGGGGAAAATAGCTCACAAATTGACTGTGGAATATTTTTAGGGTACAGAAAAACTAGTGTTATGTTTCTAGACTTACTGAATAAGTCAGTGAAAGTTGCACACACAGTAAATTGCATGCATCTGTACTTTCAGTACTTGCATCAGGACATTCAGTTTATGTGCTCATGTGACCACACAATAGTATGTGTGTTTCTTCCACCTCCATGTGTGCTTTACCATGCTAGAACCCCCTGATGCACTCATGTTGCCTTGTTCAAACTTGATGCATATTACTTTAACCGACACGGTTCTTACTATCACAGACCCCATACACATATACACACACCTTCTTGGGAAACCCCTTTATATCTCTTCCCATCTCTTTTCCTCCTTCCTAATGGATTTAGCACACAACACTCAGTAGCATAAATCTGCCAGGTTGGACCAGTTAATTTATGGAGCTTTTACATAAACTTACAATCAGCAACATTCTTAGATATTTTTGTGATTTAATCACCCGTTTGTCCCTGATTTTTGGGATATTATTGTTGACAGTGTTTGCAGGACCTGAAGAGAGAATATTCCCTGTTTATCTGGCCAGGCAGGTTCTCTCTCACACTGAAAAACACACTCACACACACACTCACTCACACACACACACACGCAAGGACTCACTTACTCAAACACACATTCACCAGCCCAAAATGACTTCCTCATATTGTCTAGCTTGTTGATGCAGGAAATCACTTTGATTGATATTCAAACTTGCTCACACTGAGTGAAACATTGGCATTGACATTGTTTTTTAAGGGGTCCATCTGCATTACCTATGCGTATGTGTATGTGTTTGCATATATGTCTTACCTAATTTGGGCTAAAAAAGTATTTTCCCAGTTAGGACCCTTTGATTAAGTCAGGACAAGTTGGAAGGCCTATTTGAGGGTTAAGCCTTGGTTGTGATTATTAGTTGTGATGGTTATGGTAAGAGACTAGCGAATACTGTATGTTATATCAATGAGAAGATAGAAATGCAAATGTGTGCGTGTCTGTCTATTACTCACATCATTAAGGCAACATAGCATGGTTATATTGATACACTCTTTCTGTTGGCTATGCAACAAGATGACATTCTGTTGGACAGTGTTATAGCTTAAATGTAACCTCTTGGTGAAAAGAAGGCAGTGGCCATTCATCTTTCTCATTCTCTCTATATTTGCGCTTTGTCCAAATTGGTATCTTTTCCAGAGAAAAACAAACATGATGCACTTTTGCCATCATCCCAAGTAGCTCACTTTTACGGATGAATTTGTTTTCCCTGTAAAAGAATTTGAGCATTGTCAATCTCCACCTGCTTTTAAGGTATTACGTGCTAGCTAAATAATCACAGACCATGCAGGTGTTTTCTTCCATCTTCCGCTCTGTCCAGACCTTTGTCTAAGACATGATGAGGTCCCTCTGTGTCAAGAGACCCTATACTATCTTAGGCTGGGGATTTCCAATCAAGCAAACAAATGCACATGTACAACTCTCCCCCGCTCCAGCACCTAAGCACCACCTCTGTCTTGTTCTATGATTAAACTTCCACACATCTCTGACAGGTCCTTCTTGTTTTCTGAGATCATCTGCAGTTTGCCTAAAGTGACACATTCACATTCTTTGAGGCTTTAGCTGATCACTGGTGTGTTGGTGGTGTCCGCCTAAAGAAAGTACAGATATATGCATACCTTATCTGAAACTTAGGTCAGGAACTTATTCACCCTAGCCATAAATAATCAACAGTCACAGAAGATTGTTACACTCAAACTGTGGCCTTGGTCCTGTAATGGCATGTGTTCTATTTATTAGCACTTTACTGGGTCATTTGGCTGGTTGAATTTGCTGTAAGTTGAACAGTGCACAAAATATGTTTTTATGTAAATATTTTATTTAAAAATAAATTTTAACACAATGAGAAAGCGGTAAAAGTGCTTTTTTGTCTTAATTGCCCCATTATTTTGTAGCAGCTTTTCTGCAGACAGTGGTGCTACCCAGCTAGTTATGTGTTGAATGACACAGTGCATGTATTTTTAAGCTTTTGCTAAACTTTAGTTCCCTCTGTCTCTATTTCTTTCAACTTCTCTCTTTGTCTAAATATAGAGTGATGTCTGCCCACTCATCCTGACAGAAAGGAAGTGCTGTGCGTATGCGTCAGCTCCTCCACTGCATTCATAGCTAGTTTAAAAGGCTTATTAGAAAGTTAAAAATAGAGAGTAATTCTACACATCTTTGTGGAAAAGGGTCCATTTGTGCAAACTGCTTGGCCTGTTCGGCACTTTGTCATTACAGTCCTGTGTGTCTGTGTGTACCATAATGAAATGAAAAAGAAACAAACTTTTGAGACATCATATTAGACCATAGACATATTAACTTAAGATCAAATATGTAAACAGAATTGGAGAGAAAGCAGTTCAGAATGAAACAGAGTGAATATGCTAGAGACAGCCGGAAACTTGTGGTCGTACAGGCAACGTTCAGCTGCTGAGGCAGTGCTGTTTTTGAAACTGTTGCTTTTCTTAGAGGGATCAAGGCTAAATCCATCACACTAAATCCTTTCATTGTACATATGAGGCCTGTGGAACAGCTTCCCAATACTGTGTTTCTTTGTGGTGTTTGTGTGTTTGTGGAGAAAGAGAAATTGGCATGAAAAAGTGCAGAATGGCAGGAGTAAAAGTTTACAAAGTCTTGAAAGTTGTCAAGACTCCTAAAATAGAACAAGCATCTAAATACATTTGGCCTAGAGCAAAATAAGCACAACAGGTTATGTGTCTTTCACACACTGCAACATCGGCAAAAACTCTCTTGATTCTTGTGTCCACCTCCCCCCTCAGCAGTCACACAATTACAGTGCTTATCCAGTCACTAGCTCACTACCCACCCACAAGAGGAAATACACTGAGCAATGAAACAGTGTCCTCACTTGTGACTATCTCTCTGTCTCTATAACACACATGTTAGTTTCAGTAGACAGAGTGTAGTGTGTGGATGTAAAACTTGCATGGTTTGGTATGGTCCTGTACAGAACAAGGTAAGTTTATTTAAGATGATCTACTTTTTACCTGTTTGCTTTTGGTGGTTGAGTGTAGCAGTGGGAAAGTGATGTGTGCTGTTGTGGTTGTTGTGTTGCCTTGTGAACTGTTATCAGATATGCTAAAATATTGGCTAACAGGTTGAATAAATGATTCTGTAAGTGAAACATTTGGCTGTAGGCCAGTGAGTATGGATTTACAAAAAAGTGCAGCAGGAACCTAGTTCTGAAGGTCTGACATTATGTCAGTAAAGGTAAAAATGAAAGTCTTACCTACCAATCACTGTCTGTATTTACAAATAGCAGTCTGTGGATGTGTAAATGCTGCAGGAATTTCAGCCTCTTGTGGCAATTAGTGATCAGTATTGATTCTGTTTTGATGGTCATCGCATGTTAATTTCACCATAAAGGATCTGAAACAAAGTTGGGTGCTATGACAGTGATACTTCTTCAGGCTGATTTGGCCAAACGGCACCACACATTTGTGTTGTGGAGGTGTAACAAGTGACTCATAGATGTGTGTGGGACCTGGCAAGTGTATTAAGTGTCTTGAGGGTCAAAGGAAGTCTTTAATTGGAACATTGTTGGGGAGTGTTAATGTGGAATCACTACACCTTTTAACACCCAGTAACCATCAAAATGTGTCAGTAGGTGTGTGAAGATGCTATTATTGTCAGCCTGCATGTGAACAAAGAGAGTTTTACATGGCTCCACTGAACTTATCTGTGTAATTTTAAATTCCAAGTTCAGCAAGCAGATAATCCAACCACTGTTGCTTACGCACATTTACTTCTTTGATTCCAACACATGAGTGTGTCTTTTTCCTGATTACAGTTGATGGGTTGACGATGTATTTGACACATGACCAACAGGGCCCCATAGGATAACTCAAGCAATATGGAGCCAGCAGGTACAGACAACACAAACACATTCTGATTAACACATATGGTATTTAGTGATACAAATACATACGAAGAGGACAATTGTTGCATTCATTTATTAATATCCCTGACTTTTAAGTGTGTTTATTCACTGTCAGACAAGTAGTAAGTGCTATGATTTTTTAGGACTAGCCTGTGTTTATTCATTCAACTTTTTTATATTTAGACTTTTAACACCCAACCTCTCCACTTTATTGTCAGCCGGCTGCTTCCCCACAGTTCCAGAGCCAGAACTGTACCGCAGCGTCCAGGTTGTGCTGCCACGGGACACGGACAACCTGCAGCCTGTTGACTGTTTCAACAAAGGTACAGTATATCTACTCAATAATCTACTACACAACACACAAACAGAAGTAAAAGTATGCTGATATTTTTTTTGGCACTGATACAGTTTTATCTGTCTTTGATGTTGCCTTGACTCCATGTACAGTAATGTAGATTAAGATATCAAATAGAATCTGATCATTTCACTTGGTTATACCTTTTGTTTGCTAATTAAGGTTTTATATAGATGCATAGATAAATGTGTAGAGTAACCACAAATCTGACTGCTCCTCAACTAAAGACATCCTTTGTTTGTGTTCTTCTGTAGCTGTTCCAACCCTAAATAGATATTTAATGAAGTCAGCCAGCAAGTGTTCACACTGGAATGTTTAGCAGCATCAGCAGTGTGAGGGCTGTCCAGTTGTTAGTCATCAGACATATTTTAGATTAGCAGTCTAGAGGAGAAAAGTGTGACACATTTAGCAAGTTTGTGTTTAGTGATGTGCAAATTGTGCAGGTGGAAATGGCTTGTATTCTTATCTGTGTGTACAGGCATGCTTCGATGGACCCTTCATAAAAAAGTTCAAAACAACCCTGCCAACAGTTTATCACTGGTGTGGGTTCTGATAAAGGAGCTGGAGAAGGTACATAATGTTTGCAGAACTACTGTAGTTATATTAAAACTCCAATTTTAAAGAAATACATGTTTTCACAGAACATATAGGCTTGAAATGGACTTCTTCTTTCATGAAATAATTTTTTTAAATTTTTTATTAGCTGAGCCATTAACAAATTTTCTGCATTTCCTCTACAGGCTGAGAGATGGGACTCTCGCAAATGCATCATTCCTCTGCTTCACACACTGATGTATGCCATCATTCAGGTATAGCCTTCCAGACACATTGTTGTACTGCAAAAAAGCTACCCCAGATTTCTTCTTACTTTTTACAATTTTTTAAGTGCATACATGAAATGTATTTATACCTACAATTTTCCCAGGAACCTTCTGAAGATATCATTTTTCTGCAAAGTTATTGTGCCAAGTTAGTAATAGGTGATATATACTGTATGTGGCTGAAATACACTGCCTTGAAATAATTTGTTCAATGACTGAGAATACATCGACAGTGCTGGACTGCTGGAATATAATATAGGGAGTTTGAACAGTATTACTTCAAATATTAGTAAACAGGAGGAGGTATTTGCTTGTTTTCCAGGAACAAATCAACGAGGAAGTGGACACCTGAAATGATACCATCTAGACCTGTGCATGTAGTTTTTCCTTTATATTTGAACGGGGTGATAATTACTGTAATTGTAAAAGGAAAATCCTTTCCTTACCATTATTACTTAAAATACACTTGCATGTTTGTTGCTATTCCAGACAGCCTACATTCCAGAAGAACTGTATAAGCGGGTGTATGACTTTTGTAAGAGGCTCATGACCTACCCTCATCCCTACTGCGCCATAGGACTCAACTACACAAGACAGATAAAAACTGAACGCTCCATCCCAGGTATTGTGTAGTTAACAAGCAAACTACATAAAACAATGCTTGAGTTAGTTAATCCCACCTTAAAAAATCTAGTGTTTCTTCATCAACTACCTGACTGCAGTGTTAGGATGGTGATCAACATGTAGGAGCTTATTGCTTGTTTAAAGGCCTTTTGTCATTGTGTTGTGGTTGTATTGTGCCTTTTAAAGACCAATCTCTCTGACAGTTTAGCCAAAAAAATCTATTACTCATACCCTTTACAATGTTGACAGAATTAACTCCTTTGTGTCTTGACCCAGTTTCTAGAAAGAAGACAGTAAACTGCTCATGCTTTGTCATTTCAAAAATGTATCATTTGCTATCTCAAATTATAAAAGCTACATTAAAACAAATAGAAGTATTCTGTCAATATTGCCAGTAATAATATAAATATGATCTCTACAATAATCAAGCAGGTGCCGTTATTTTAAATGACAATTGTCTGCCATATTCACCTTCTTTTTTCCACAGGATTGATCTACCAGAGGATGGTCACAGCTGAGCAGAGGCTAAAAAATGATCACTATCCATTTCAGGACAGGTGAGTCATGAATAAATTGTAAATTACATGTTTATAGGTACAGTCAAGGTTGTAGAGAAATAGATGTTTTACATATACCAATTATATTTCCTTGTACTGCAGCATGTAGTCTGATACATTTCATGTCTTTTATTCAACGCTGTCATCTACACCTTTGCAGAGTTTTTGTTTTGGCTGACCCAGAGGTTTTCTCTGGATCCTTGGGACAAGTCCTTTTTGGTGATAATGAGCCATCTACTTCAGCGTCAGGCGGATTTCTAAGTCCTCTTGATCACATGCGCAGTGTTATCCAACACTCTATCCAAGCTGCTTTAGGAGCAGAGCAATGCCACGGGCCGAAACTGGCTCGGGCACTGAAGGTCAGTAATAATGAACTACACTGTTCTACTTTTATCACTTACTACATTTTTCGGTTCTCTGGCTTTTATGGACATCGGTAGAGGATGACCCTTGAAATATGTCATGTCTGTCTCATGTGTTTTTCTCAGTTAATTGCAGATTTGCCTTTTCTGCTTTGCCCTCGTAAACTCACAAGGCTTTGTAAAGTAAACCTTTTCTCCACACTTGCCATATTCTCTTTTTTGTTAGAACCTGGCTCAGTGCCTGCCTCGTTCAGTTTAATGACTGCGCTGGCTTCCAGTTTTTAGAATTATAAAATAGAGACTATGCACTAGCTTATACAGCTATGCTAAATTACATTTTAAGGCTTACAGGTGCCTAGTCTTGCTTAAGCCAGAATGTGTTGGCCTGATCAAAATAAACTATTTTTTACTGATTTTACTGATGTTTTTTTTTTTGGGAAAAACAAGTGCTTGGTTACAGAAAATATCACTTTCACATTCAATTATTCTCTAGTCTTCCTCAGTGTGAAAACCACTTTCATTTTGTTTGGTCAATTGTCTTTTCGGAAGCTTTGACAAGTTTCCATATTTCAGTCATATTAAAATACAATTGCAGAGGCTGCTACTTAGAAGTGAATGACCTCAGTGTTCGTGTTCACAACTCATGTCAAAACCTCTGTGGTCACAGATGTAGAGCATGCTGGAAGATTGTTTAACTGATACCAAATAACAGTAGCATTAGATATCTATGTTCATAATCCTGTCAGACTGGGTTTGGTAGTATGTTTTACAGTTTTTGCTACTGAATTAAAATTTTGAGACCCTGTCCCACACATGATATGTTATGAACCTTCCTAAGTAAAGGCTTTTTTTCTTTTGGGCTGCTTGTTGGTTATGTCTCCTGGCACTCGTCCTAAAGTAACACCTCAGCAGGACACACACAAGGTCAAATGTACATAAAAAACACAAACACACATATTATTGACCCTTCACCCCCTTGCTATTAATACATTGTCTCCATATGTTTATCTTCCTCTTTGTATGTGTGTTCACCCACATGTGCTTGTGTGTTTTGGTACAGGACATGGGTCAAGACATTGAGCCGTACTTTCAGGAAGTACTGGCGACCCTTGAGCAGAGGGTGGAGGAGGGCAGCAGAGCGGAAGGGGGAGCGCTGAAGAGCCGTCTTCAGCAGCTGTACAGAGAGATTGTCACACATGCAGACTCAGGTAGGTGCTTTTTGAAAATGAAACTCCGTAAAGCTTCGCTAGGCTATTGTTTGGTAAAGCGAAACATGGGGGGGAGGGGGGGAACACAAGGACCGCAATCACATCTTGTAATGTAACAGACTGAAGTGAAATGCAAAGTCAAAGAAATGGTGTGGACCTAAGCTTACACATTGTCGATGATGGACAAGTTTTCTGTGTTAACAGGGGCTTCAAACACCAGCTGTGGCTGAGATCAAACCTTGCTTGTATCTGCTGGCTAAATCAGTGGAGTCAGCTGTCTGTATTTTTAAAAATGTCCGGATATATATTTCCATGTCATTGACTCTTTTCATGCTGTTACATGTCGGCAGCTCATCCGATTAACCTGCTCTCCCCTCACTGCAGCTGGGTGACAGAGGGATGGACAGGAGTGTTAGCACAGAGGAAGTTGTGTGGGTGGGGGATACTTTGTTTTGTGTCATCAGTGTGATAGTCTTTTCCTCTCTCTTCCTCCATGTGTATGTGTTTATTGCAGGGCCATTGTTGAGTGGACCTCTGTGTGACTGCCCTCTTCCTAACCCAGAGATGAGCTTCTACCTGTGGACAGAAGATCTAGATATTTGTAAGCGGCTTTAACTGTGGTTCTAGTAGTTGGTCTACATGTAGTTAATGCAACCAATCTTCTGAAATTGGAATTGTATATTCTAAAATCAAATGCATTTTTCTTTGGGGATTTTTTTTCTTTTTAACAGACTTGCATTCATTTATTATAACAAATTAATTCAAACAAACAGATCTGAATTGGCTTTTTGGATAAGTAATATTGCCCGAGATCTGTATTTTGTGTAAATAATCATAATTGTACAGTCAAAAGCTTTAATAGCTTCATGTGATTTCTGAATAAAAAGGATAGGTCTTGTCCTGCATTATAATTTATTAGGATAATATATAATAGCATACAATTGTGTCCATAATGGAAAGCAATTATTGCCTGTGAAAGATATAAAGTGCTGCATTACCAAACATTACATTTTTAGAGATCACAAGGCAGGCAAAGGACAAATATGTACTCTCCATCCCTGCATGATGCTGAATTCCTCAGATGAATGCAGTGAAGATGTCTTTTAATGTGAAACCGAGAGCTCCCTTCCTTATTGATAACTGTAAAGAACAGTTTTTTCCCAGACAAAGAGCAGGTATATGTACGCTGCGATCTAGAATGAAACAGTTACATATAGCGGAAAACTTGTATCTGTGGTCTGTTTATGGTTAGGCATGAATATGTATGTATTTGTCTTCTCAATGTAGTGTTGGAGCTGACAGTGAGGTTTTCATATAAGAAACTTGCCTTGGTTAGGAAAAACAAAGGCCACAAATAGAGACCGTATAGAGCCACAGCTGCATGTTGTTTGTGTTGTGTAGTTCAAACAAAGTGTCTCTGAATTACGTGCAAATGAACTATCCAAAAAATGTTTACAGGGCGAGAGTTGGCCAAATGGGTTCGATCTAGCTCTATGTCAGAACAGTACTCCCTCAGCCAGGAGCAGGAGGACTTCGAGCTAGGTGATTCACCCAGTGAGCTGTTGCCGTCTGACATGATTCGGTTCTCCATCATGTCCAATGACAGTGGTATTGAAAGAGACCTGCCTGCCAGTGCTGATACCTCTCTGTCATCATCTTTGTACACTGCCAGCTTAAATGCATCATGGGAACAATGCAAAAGGTATATCTAGCTTTTATTTATTTGCATGTCTTAAACGTTTGCATTTTTTGGGCCAATACTTTCTATAGTAATAATTTTAAAGACACAATTTTCTTTAATAATTGTGGGTAATAATCAACTGGATTCTTTAATGTAGGTACCTTGATTTCTAACATATATTTTGCACAAAAAATTAAGAGTTTTACCTTTAAACTGTTATTGCTGGTCATTTTGCGTTTTTTGCATCACTTTATATGTCGTTTCCTGGACTTTCATAGTTTTAGAATAATTATGAATAAACATTAAACCTTCTCCCAGTGAGCAAGAGTCAGGAAGGCTGTCAAGGCGTGGCGGCATCAAGATGAAACCATCTGTGAAGGACAGTATGGTGCTGATGCAGGACACCTTGGAGGACCAGGCAAGCCTTGCTGGAGGAGCCAATGGGGGGAAGGGAGGAAGGAGAGAAGCAACTTTGCAGAGACGGGCGGGAAGCAGTGCTATGCAGAACCCCTTCACCAAGCAGCAGAGACTCCTTACTGCCAGGATAGTCGCCATGGGGGATGACAGGGTACTGGGCCGCCTTGCCAAGGCCTACTACTTCTTCAGGTGAGAGGTTTGTTATTTTACAGGTATAAACAGATGTTAGTGAATCGGCTTGAGGGTTTGTGTAAAAACACAAAAGCCACACCCACTGCTCTACAGGATGACGTGTCCAGACTCCAAGCTGACTCATTGGCAGAGGCATAAAGCTGTAAGGTGGTAATTGTAGTTTTCCACTCCAGTTCAGTTTTATGTCCAGCACCTGAACAGTACTTCTTCTAATGCAAATGTCATGTGTACCTTTTTTCTGGGATAAACAAGCATGCGTACACTTGGTGTTTCTGACTATTCTTTGCTTTGCTGTTGCAGGAAAAGGGAAGCACGAAGGCTTTTTCTCACAACGAAAGTCAACCTCCAGTTTTACTACATCCCTGTTTGCAGGACTTCAGATCCCTTCTCCTCTGTCAAGGTATTCTTCTATCATTGGACTGTTGTGTGAATTTACCACACACCCAGAAATAACACGCCAAATATCCTCTTGTAATAATGGATCAGTACCAATATCACTATAGTGTGATATAGTACATAGAAACATTGAATGTGGCTGCAGGGTGGCATTCCTCCAATTGCAGAATGCATACAAGGCACAATGCTCTTCGATTGGTGATAGAACTAAAAACATGGTTCCACTTTCATGTTCCTTTTTTGTAGGAAAATCCTCCCATCAATCAGTCCGAGGGCGATCCCTGCAGTCTTGGTTCCTACTTGAGCATGGTGGACCCATGGTACAATTGTAACATCAAGAGTTTAGGCCACATGATTCCCAAACTGGCTAAGATGGTAAGCAAACCTATATTAGATAAAATCTTAGATTAACAATTGCCACACAAAATTTCCTATACATAATGGACACTTGATTATCTTTTAATCATAATAATTGCACATTGGTTATTGGATTCACTGAGTTGTAGATTGTGTTACATCCATGATTCAAAAACATCATTATAAACTTCATGTAAGTTAAAACACAGGAAGTTGTACAATATCTTTTACAAAAAGGAAAGTCAGTGTGTTAGTTTCACTGAAACAATAACTACAGTGTGTGAAACTCATCTTGGTACTATGCTGACCTCATATGATTAAACAGCAAATAGAATTACCATGAACCTGGAAGAAACACTATTTGCAAATGAATAAGGCAAAAATACTATAAACATAGGGAAATTACAAACTGTTCCATTACTTAACAAGCTCTTCATATGACCCAAGTGTGACCAAAATGCATTAGTGGTTACATCATCATCCAAACAGGTTTACTTTATATTGCTTCTGTCTTCTTTAGGAACAGATAAACTCAGGGAGGCCAAAAGAGCCCTTCGTTTCTGATGTCATTTCCTACTACGTCCGTACCAGCCAGCAGCCTGTCTACTTCAACATCTATTATGTTAAGGTAAAATGATATGTTTTACATGGTTCTTAGTTAAAAGAAATTATGCTCCCTTAGTTTGAATACGGTAACCCATACTCAAAATTTGTAAGGATCCTATCAACATCAAATGTTGCTTGTTTACTTTTAGATCACATTTACCGGCACAAGGAGGGAACCGGTGGAAGACGTATTCCTCACACATCTTGAGATTGAGTTTCCTGAGTTCAGACAGATCTCAGCATCAATTAGAGGTAAATTGATTGTAAATGTACATTATTGCACAATTGTTTCAGTTGATATTTGTGTTTGTATGTGCACATTTTAACTAGGGACATGCATATATAATTTATTATTTGATTATTTGAATAATAAATTGTAATTGAATATTCAAATATAAACAAATAATATTTGAGCCATTTATTTTTGACATCATTGACAAGCAGAAATAGCATTAAGACAAAGCCAAGTGTGGCATTATTTCTCTCAGTTCAATCTTTCCATGGTTCTACCAGCAGGATGTATGTCATGATTATTCAAGTAATTGATTTTAAATTCCTTGATGATTCAACCTCCAGAAATAATTTGACTGCCCATCCCTAATCTTTACACCCATATGGGCTCACTTCTGCAGGGAAGTTTAATAAGATTCCTGTCTTTCAAACAGAAAAAACAAAGAGGAATTCAGGGGAGGTTTGTGGAGCTGTTATCTCAATGAATTACAAAAAGGTGAGTTCCTTTTTTCGATCATTTGTTTCCTTATTGGATTACTGTCATTATGGAATTATTTTAGACAAACACATCACATCATGTGTCCTGTGTTTGGGGAGCCATTGTGTACATAACCTCTGACACTGTGTGTGTATGCGCAGGTGTACTTAAGTGGACGAGACGTTGACAAAGGCCTTTCAGTCAGGACATCAGGGGCTCAGATCAATGCTATTCCCTCCAATGAAGCAGAAGGTCTAGTATTACCTCAAACACTAAGACACTACACTAACACTAAAAACAAATTCAAAAGATTGTAGTTAAAACTATTGTTTAATATAATGTCATGATTGTGTCTTTATCTAATGCTATTTTCCGTCATAGATCTAAACTGTTTGACACTGACATTGAATGAATTCCCAACCAAAACTAAAAACACCAGCGTGGTAAGTCTTGGCAATGCCTCTCAAAATACAGAGTGCACAAATATCTGTAGTTATCTAATCTTACACTTTCCACTTTAAATAACTTATGAAACGTAAACGGTTCATATCACAAGGCATTTTGACCTTATATTTTTAAATTCTCAGGAATCAAAGATTCGGACAACCAACATCAAGATTCGCACTTTGGAGAATCGATCTTTTACTGTGACACTGGACAAAGATTGTCGCAGGATCTACAATAATGTGCAGAGGTAAGACTAGCCTTGACCCATTTATTTTTACTCTACTGATTAGAGGTTATATAAAAGATTTATGTTTCAAATAATTGTATGTTTTTGTTAACGGTCATTACTACTAAGAGAGGAGCAGATCGAAGAAAGCTGAAATTAATTAAGTTTTCTTCAAGATACAAGCGTACAAGCCCTAAAAGTTTTAAAGTGGAACCCCAATGTAAATTTCAAGTTTACTTTTTTTTTTTTGAATTGCTCTGTTTAGGGCTTGTCACAACTTGAGTCGCATAATTTTACCCAGTGAATAGTTTACTTTATGGCAAGAGAAGAGGTAGTAAAGTATGCAGATTTAGAAAAAGTAGTTGTTTAACTGTCTTTGTGAATATGCACCTATGTTTCTGTGCAACCGGATCTGATGGCTCTATTTTGAACATGTTTTTGTTGTAGCGTCGAGATTTCCCCGTGTCTTGATCCTGGATACTGTGTCCAGAAAACCATGAGGTCCAAATTTAGGTTGGCAGAAGACAAAGACGCTGGACTGAGCAAATACATGAGCAAAGGACTTCCTCTACCAATCAACACATTTGCTGGAATCATTAACTGACATAATAGAGTGACTTGACAATTAAGACCATCCATGTGTTCTTGATAGCAGAAATGGCTGTTGTTCCTGTGGCAACAGAATGCTATCAGCAACATGAAAACACAACTGGAATCAGCTTTGAGTCACTTAAAGCTCAGTCAGGACTGGCAAGCTTGTAAGGAAATAGACTACAAATTAAAATCAACTTCATACTCAATAAAACACACACTATTAGTGTCAGTTGATGAAATACCCAGGCTGTTACATTTACGGTAACAGGAGCAAAGTCTTATTAAATTGCAGAGTATGATAGAGCATCTAACAGTGTTTCACACTTCATAAGTAAACTGACGTGCACACTTTAAGACAGTCAGTGACTATGCATATTGAAGTAATGCCAAACAGTATTGCCTGTGACACTGACAAGACCAGCAGGGACAAACATATAAGCAAAAATATGCACCTGTGTCATTCCTTGTAACAGTTACTCTACTTTATAGACACTACTTTTTAAGTCCTCCTTGATGCACACACAAAGTGTAGAAAAAATAAAGCACACAAACAGTCATGCCTGCCAGCTATTGAAATGTCCAAATGGATGCAGAACTGGTACTATGGCAGTTCACTGTTCTTAGCTAGACAGTTCAAAGGATTATTTTTTAATCTGTTGCACTGACGTTAGCTATTATAAAGGTGTTAATGATTGACATTAGTCCCAGGTTTTGGAAAAATCGTAGAAATTTGCTAGAACTACACTGTGTTCATTGCAGAAGCTAGAACCTTGTGCAGTGTCAGGAATTACGAGAGAGTGAGAGCAGCTTTTGTGTTTTGTCATATAGATGTGGATAATGCACAAAACAAGCTACAGAAAGTAGCTGTTTGCAATCAGACTCCTAACCTTGTCTGTTGGGCCACGTTCTTCTAAGCAGAGGTGGAAGAAGAAGAACTGTATGCTTGATACAGTCATATACACTCAGACCACTTTGTTTGAAAATCCTTTAAAATCCAATACAGCAGCTCTTTCAAAAACAATGTTGCCCCTGGTGGCTTGGTGGGGCCACACCTGGTGGGGTGGGATTTGAGCTTGCTGCCTTTTGCATCCTAGCCCTATGCTCTACCACTTAGCCACCAGGCCCCCAAGAGAGGTGATAATTTTACTATGGGTTTATTATTAAGGTCATTGTAGATAGTGGAGTTGTACTGAAGTGCATTATATTAAGAGGTTGTTCTCTTAGCCTTATTTAAAATAAATGAAAACATTAGAACCACCTCCTAATATGTTTAATAATAACAGATTCAACTTGAAAACTGAGAAATTATAACCTTGTACATGGCAGAGTTGCTTTATTGGATATTATTGGATAACATTAGATTGCACAGGTGCACCAAATATATAAACTGTGTATAAAAAGAAAAGAAAAAAAGAAAAAGACAAAGGCCTAAGCTTGGGGACACTTGAAAGTGAAACCCACACACATACCAGTAAATGTCTGAATATGTGTGAAAAGAAAGTTACCACGAAGTAACTGGTGTTTTGCGTAAGAGTGCTCATTTTGTTTTATTTGCACAAAAACTGCAGAGCTGTGTGTAATTATACATATATTTACTATACAGTCATAGTTGTGGAAATTCCCACAACAGTAAAACACAATCCACGCTCGCAAGAATGGCTCTGGAACCCTTTTTGGAATCCTTCACTGAGATCAGGTACAATGTTGAGCAGAAATTATTCAAACAGCCTTGGGAACTGGGATTTTTGTGTTATTGGGTGCAAGACATGAAATCATGTGAACATGTGTGTCTATTTGTCTGTTGGCCTCGCAGGGTAAAATCATGAGTTGCAAATTCATGATCAATTTTGCACATTATTTTTATATTATGTGATATGTAAAAATGATGCCGTTATTAATGAAAATGTAATTGTGTAAATAAATGATTTTGTTTTGTAAAACAGTGTTCTTGTTTTATTACAAACGAGCCAAAAAAATCGGCATAAATCACCTACTTCTGAGCTGACTGACCAGAGGAAGTTGGTTTGCTTCACTCAAACTGCTGTAACGTTCACTCGCCAGCAGACAGCGTTGTTCAGGCACCAGCTTGAATCCTGGCTGACTGAGGAAGTCTTTAGCGCGCAGCACTGTGACATCTGCCCGAGCTGGTGAGGCTTCTCGCTCTCTGCATCTGCAGGTGGGTGACTGACTGGCGATGACTCAATCAAATAGAGCAACGAGCTGAGGCTGCTAGACACGTCCCCTGTAGTTGTTGTTTCTGTTTCCTGCAGCTGGAAGTGAGGAGCATCTGCTGGCTCGATGGAAAAGAAGCGAGGATCTTCCCATCTGTACGGTTCACTGGAGCGCACTGAATGGAAGAGAGACGCCAACAAACCAGGTTATCTGACTAACGAATGCATATTAATACTATACTGTAGTTGCAATGTTACATTCCTGTTTATCTCCTGCACTCCATGTTGTTTTTGTTACTATAAAATATGTGTCTTTAAATAATGGTGCGCTTATTATGATTTCATGGTGTTTCTAGTCAGTTTGTTTTACAGTACATTTCATACAATATTCCTGTACAGGTTCATAGGTTTGTGTTGAAATGTACTTTCCAGCAGTCCTATTTTTTTTTCAGACTTGTAATTTGGTGGATTTTATAATTGATGGAACCAGTCAATACATATCTCCAGTGGAAGTGCAGGCATCAGCTCTGAAAATGTCAATAATCCACAGGTGTGTGTGTGTGTGTGTGAAGTGAGTGCCAATTACTCAGCGATCTGCACCGTAGATAATGAAATATGACCCACATGTGGCCTCTGCAAGACATTGGCTGCATCTCAGAGTGAGTCCACAATACACTAGGACAGGAGAAAGTATAACTTTTTTAATCCTCAGTGTAGTAATGTTTCCTCAAGGGATTGCACCTGTCAGTTGTTTTTGTTAATGGTTTTGTAACAAAATGTCATTCACAGTGTCAAAGGTGATGTTTTCAGATATCTTTTTTATCTGAACAACACCCTAGAATTTAAGTTTACAAAAGGCATAAACCAAGCTGAATTGGAAAATACTTGACATGTTTGTGGACAAAATGTATGCAGTTATAAATATGGTAGCTGATTACAGTTTTGTCTCAGCTGTCTTCCTCTACATTGCTGATGCTCTGAGCTGTCCTGCATTATAACAGTGTACATATTGCTCATCGTGAGCAATATGCTTTCTAGTGCCAAAACACCATCTGTGAAGTGTATGAATTTGATCATTTGAATGAGAAGTTAGCAAAGCTGTGCAGAGTCTCTTAAGCTGCCTGTCATTTTTCCTCTGCAAATGAAAGATTTTCATATTCATTTATTCATCTCATTCCTCCTTTCTGTTTTCCTTTGCACCTCTTGTCTGATCATTCCTCCTCCTCCTCCTCTCCCCTTTACTTCTGCCTCTTGATCTCTGACCTGGCTGATCTGTCTGTCAGTACGCTGTAAAAGATGTAAAAGAGAGGGCTGGAGTTGGGGCAAAGACTGTAAACTGAGCTCATGATGTAATTCACATCTTCTGGGCTGGGATAAAGATTTGGGTGGAAATGAGGAGAAGCAAAAGGAGATGAGACACAAATGGTGAGCGAGCGAGAGAGTGATTAAGGACAGAAAGTGTAAAGGAGGCAACATTTCTGAGAGGTCTAGTGATGAGTCATAACTGCTCAGTGGAAGAATAACCTGTCCAAGAGCCTCTGCAGCAGAACGTCACGTCACGTCACGTCATGTCTAACAATGCAAAAAATATATGTACTCATTATTTCCTGAAAACATTATCTTGTACACTTGATTATAGCATTTTTGAAGCCGGCTCCCATGTTCCCAGCCATTAATGAAGCCTGCCTGAGGTTTGGAGCAGGCTGCAGTTAATGATTGACCAACACTGTGTGTCAATGACTGCTGGTAGAGAATATGTTGTGTTACAGTGCTGTGTTTCAGCTGCTGTACAAATTTGGTGTTTTGTGAATTAGTATGCAGTGTGAATACAGTGTGGAATTGAATATCAGAATCCAAAGACGTGACTGCACGGCTGTTTCTGTAACTCAGGTACACATACACACACACGGTACCTGTCTATGTTTGCCTTTGTCATTCAAAGCCTTGAAATTCTGACACACAGATATTGTTATGGACATAATATGTCAAATAAATAAAGCCTTTGTGGCCATAGACTAAATAGCATACTATAAGTTCAAGGGTCAGGTTAGGATTAGGTTTAAGCAATTAAAACAATTTTAGATTAAATGTGGTACAGTAGTTACAGTAATTTAGCAAGTACAAACATTATGCATGATGCTGATATAAAAAAAAAAATCCCCTCCAAATGATCAGTACTTTCTGTGATTGTTTTTATTTATGCTGTGCTTCCATTCTCACATAGCCTATAAACTCTAGGCTGAAATTCCAGCTAGTCAGCCTATCAGTCACCAGCAATAGTCCTATCACAGTAATTGTTGTTTTATCATTGTAAATTAGGTAAGACGGTTGACAGCACTCTGAAGTTAGTGTGTTTACTGCAAAGCTGCGGCTTTCATTCATTCAGCCAGTAAATATGTTCTTTCATATGTCAGTGGTTAAGAAATGTAATAAAATATAGCTTACTATCATATCGAGTTTGACGTCAGCCAGATTTGTCATAGTAACGCTATGTGAAGATATCTGTCTGTGCTTCAGCAGCACTTTTTATATGTTTCACAAAGCAGACTACACTTGCCAGCCAAACTAAGGTTTAATTTATTTAGTCATTTAGCAGATGCTTTTATCCAAAGCGATAACAAGTGAGGTACAAGGCAGCAAAAATCTAAGTAAGTTGATAATAATCCAGTAAGGATATGTGTCCACGCGGTTGAGGCTTTGCACAGTGACATTGTACAAGTCAAGTCTGCATCGTTCTTATTCAATATTTGTATTGCAGAAGACATAGCTTTACTAGTTAAGATAGAATTGTAGACATGATTCTGTGAATTTCGAGTTGTGATTTCACAAGGGTATTATTTTTTTTACACTGAAATATTTCCCAACAGCAAAATGAGGCACGGGGGACAAATGGCTTCACATGTATATCTGACAGCCAATCTGGGAGATGCTTACAGCCCATTTCCGGGGCTGACCCCTCAACTTGTGATATGCAATTAATCCATCTGAGAGTGTGAGTAAGACAGAGAGCCGAGCCATGCGAGTCGTGCCAACCACTGACACATGGTAATCGGGAGGTGAAGCTCTGCTCTGCTCCTCATCAAGCAGCAATTTCGAACTACATCTGCTGCAGCTGCTTATACGGTTTAAAATGCAGATTCATGTAACGTTATTGTTCTCCAGTGCCAGCGAAGATCACATTTCAATTTCAGCCTGTTTCTGTGTGGTCTTTGCCAGTCACTTGAAGAAGTGTAAACCTCTTTTAGTAAAGGAAAAACATCTCAGTAAACAATGTTTTTGGTCAGACCTGTCAGACCATTTGTTCATTATATTTTGTTTTTTTATTTATTTATTTGGGCAAAATTCAGTAAAACTAATACCTCCTAACGCCCCCTCTCTTTCTCTCTCTCTCTCTCCCTCAGAGGTCAACGTGGTGTCTATGGCGGACTCCACCATCACCGTGGATGACATTGAAGGAGAGCTCTTTAAGATTGAGAGGATCAGGGATGTCTTGGTCAGAAGGGAGTCTGAGCTCAGATACATGTGAGTTGCTTTACACCATCACCTTGCTTTTACACCAAGCTGTCATCTGCAGCTCAATTTTTTGTTCAACTGAGGGCTAAATAATATGTTCCGTGATAACAACTCAGAACTCTTTACTCCTTAGTAGAAACTTTAATGTACTATGTTGTACATACCCTCACAGACCTGGTTAGTTCTTAGCTATAATCAGACTGACTACTATACCTAAACTATATATTGTTTATATGTTATTTGACAATCTTTACCTAACCTAAGTTGCTATGCATAAAATTAAATAATGTTTAATAATATTTTGCACTGGACATCTCATAACGGAACTGGAACATGATCCCTGGCTTTCCAAAAATGTCCACTTTTAATGTTGTTGATGATCAGGTTGAAGGTTCCTCCACATTAACAGATCAGGCTCATTTCAAGCTTGTTCAACTTGGAAGTAGAAGTTAACAATAATTAGTTGGTCTGTTCATGTGTAGGAGCAAATCTAACTCATTTACCTGATCTTGAGAAACTTACTTAGAAATCCACTTGACTTATCTATTTGGTCACATGGCCTGTCAAAATATATACTGTCTTTCTTTTTAGATTTTGTAAAGAATCAAATCTTCATGTTGACATGAACTCCCGGCTGCAGCTCCTGAAGTCATTTCTACCAAGAAGCTAAAAGACAACGTCTAAGGCTTTTCTCTGTGTCTTTCTTAAATTCTAAGAATATCTGCTTGTAAGGACTTAATTCAACACTGAGTAACATTTACTGTGCCTTTTTATCAATATGAAAAACTATGTAAGATTTATTAAATACACAAAGAAAGTTCTTCTTCTTTTCCTTTGGCCTGTTCCCTTTCAGGTGTCACCGCAGCGAATCATGTGTCTCCATCTAACCCTGTGTTCTGCATCCTCTTCTCTCACACCAACTAACTTCATGTCCTCTCTCACTACATCCATAAATCTCTTTGGTCTTCCTCTAGACCTCCTGCCTGGCAGCTCCAACCTCAGCATCCTTCTACCGAAATATCAATCTGGCCTCTCTGACTTCATCTCCAAAACATCTAACATGAGCTGTCCCTCTGATGTCCTCATTCCTGATCCTGTCCATCCTCGTCACTCCTAAAGAGAACCTTAACATCTTAAGCTCTGCTACCTCCAGCTCTGCCTTCTGTCTTTTCTTCAGTGTCTCTAAGCCGAACAACATTGCTGGTCTCACTTTTCTCCACCCGTTCCAACCTGCCTGCACTCGCCTCTTCACCTCTTTTCCACACTCTCCGTTGCTCTGAACCGTTGACCCTAAGTACTTTTAAACTCCTGCACCTTCTTCACCTCTGCTCCCTGTAACCTCACTGTTCCACCTGGGTCCCTCTCATTGTCACACATGTATTCTGTCTTACTGCGGTTAAGCTTCATTCCTCTGTTTTCTAAAGCAGACCTCCACCTTTCTAGATCGAGAAGGGGCTCAGAGCTGATCCTTGATGCAGACCCACCTCCCACTTGAACTCCTCTGTCATACCTACAGCACACCTCACCACGGTCTTACAGCTCTCATACATGTCCTGCACCACTCTAACATACTTCTCTGCCGCTCCAGACTTCCTCATATAATACCACAGCTCCTCTCTCAGCACCCTGTCATACGCTTTCTCTAAATCTACGAAGACACAATGCAACTCCCTATGACCTTCTCTGTACTTCTCCATCAGCATCCTCAAAGCAATTACTGCATCTGTTGTTCTCTTTCTAGTCATGAAATCATATTGCTGCTAACAAATGCTCACCTCTGCCCTTAGCTTAGCTTCCACTACTCTTTCCCACAACTTCATTGTTTGGCTCATCAACTTTATTCCTCTGTAGCTGCCAGAGCTCTGCTCATCTCCCTTGTTCTTAAAAATGGGCACCAGTACACTTCTCCTCCAGTCCTCAGGCATCCTCTCACTCTCCAAGATCTTGTTAAACAAACTAGTCAGAAACTCTACTGCCACCTCTCCTAGACACTTCCATACCTCCACATGTATGTCATTAGGACCTGTTGACTCTTCATCCTCTTCAACGATTCTAGAGCTGTTGTACATGAAGATCTATCTGTAATATGTGTAGGGAGGATCTGGTGAATTCTTTCCCTAATGGCTACAATTTTATTCATAAAGAAAGTCATGAAGTCATTGCTGCTCAGAGGTAAGGGAATACTAGGCTCAACAGAGCTATGGCTCTTAGTCAGCCTGGCTACAGTGCTGAAGAGAAACCGGGGGTTGTTCTTGTTTTCCTCTATTAGTGCTGAATAATATGTTGTTCTGGCATCACGGAAACTGTTTTTCCAGACTAACAGGAATTCTTCTAAATGAGTGGAATGCCACATCCTTTCTAACTTTTGTGACGCCTGCTTTAAGCTGGGCATTTGTGAATTGTACCATGGAGGTCGGCTCCTCTGATTCGCTGCTTTCTTTTTCAGAGGGGCAACTATATCTAGTATCATACACAGTGAGGCTGCAGAATCGTTGACTAGATAATCAACTTGTACAGGAGTAAGGTTTCTACTCATCATAGTATTGACACATGGTGGTGAAAAAGATGAAGAGATAATTTCTTTAAATTTGTTTACAGCATTTCCAGATAAACATCTGCTGTAGTGGAATTTTTTACTAACTGCTGTATAGTCCATTATTGTAAATTCAAATGTTACAGAAAATGGTATACTATTAAATTATCAGTTTCAATGCTATATGTAAGGACAAGGTCCAGAGTGTGACTAAAACAGCGAGTGGGTTTATTTACATTTTGGGAAAAAACAATTGAATCTAATAATGAATTAAATGCAATGTTGAGGCAGTTACTGTCAGCATCTACATGACTGTTAAAGTCACCCACTATAATGACTTTATCTGTACTAAGAAAAAATCAATCAAAAACTCTGAATAAGGGGCTGGAGGAAGGTACATGATAACAAATAGAAGTGTTTTTTCAGTTTTCCAGTTTGGGTGTGAAAGGCTAAGGGTAAGGCTCTCTAATGAGTTATAGCTATGTTTAGGTCTAGGGTTTATTTGTAAGCTAGAGGGGAAGATTGCTGCTACTCCTCCACCTCGGCCTGTGCTTCTAGGAACATGTTAATTAGATGTAGTCCACCTGAGTGCCTGAGTCACCTGAGTTATATCTCACCCTATGTTCCTGCCTCTTCTGGAAGAAAGTGTTCACTACAACCATTTCCATCCTCTTTGCAAAGTCTACCACCATCTGTCCTTCTGTGTTCCTGTCCTGAAGACCAAACCTGCCCATCACATTCTCATCACCTCTGTTCCCTTCACCTACATGTCCATTGAAATCTGCACCAATCACCACTCTCTCACCTCTGGGGACGCTCTGCACTTGAAAGTCATGAAAGTGAAAGCCATGAAAGTGAAAGTCATGATTTACATGTCAGATGCCCTTCCTGACACAACCCTCTGCATTTATTCAGACTTGGGACTGGCACAAGAAGACAGTGGCTTGTGTCATTAAATACACAAAGAACATTATCATCATAAATGTTTTCTTCAAACTATAAAAAAATAAGAGTTTATAGACTCAAACAATGCCTGCTATATTCGTTACTTTATAACTTCATTTACCGAGGTGAGTGAACTCTCTACAGTCCATTCTTTTAAATCATTTCAAGTTGAAAGAACTCAAATCAGAACAGCTCAGGTTTATAAGTTCTAAAGTGGTCTGAGAATTCAAACTAGATATTCTAAGTTGAATTATCTTGAAATTAACAAAACTTACATATTTACATTAAGTTAACAAGAAAAGCTTATTTAATTTTACTTAATTCCTGAACGATGTTTTACGGTTTAGTTGTGCCAAAGTTTCATGGTGATCTAAAATCGTTTCCCTTTCACCCAAACTTTTAGACTGACACACTGGCATCCATCCCCGTGGTTAAAGTGATCAGTGTCAACATTATAACTAAAGGTTAATATTTATAGATGCTAATGTAACTACATTTCATTCGTGTTTGATTTAGGGGCTATATGCTCCGGGCATATTGGAGAATATGTTAATGTTGCTTGAAATGTAAATTAATGAACCAGTTCATCAGTCGAGTCTGTAAATGTCAATCTAGAACAACCTGACTTTCCCTGCTAAACCACTTTTCATACCAGAGTGCACCTAGGTAAAAAAAAACACATCTCCTAGCAGCACTACTCACTACCCTGTCTCCTCATTTTTCTCCATCACACCTCAAGCTGGCCCCATTAAAATTTCAATGGTTTTACCTTTGTTCGGTTAGGCGGGCTAATGCATGGATATTTATTCATCTACCCATCTGAAAGATGGGCAGTAACACTGCTCAGACAGTGGGGGGAATGTGAAGAGTGGCGTGTGTGTGGAGAAGCAAGAAAGAGTCAAGCAATTGAAGAGGGAAAATGAGAGACAGGAGAGGGAGGAGGAGAAAGAGGGGAGAGGAGAGGAGGGAGGTGGAGAGTCATGATTTGAGGAGCCTTGCAGTCTGCAGACAAAAATCCTCAAGGTTTCATTTGTATTCTAGACCTTATGGCCATGTGGGGAGTTTCTACCATGATGGGTAGATAAGGCACAGTGGCGAGGCCTTCTCTCCGATGGCACTGATGAATGTCTGTGATGTGTGAGAGCGTCCCTTTGCAAAAAAGATACTGTTGCTGCAATGTAGAGTGAGGCAGGTGGTCTCCCACACTTTCAAATGAGGAAGGCACAGAGGGTCTTCCTCCCCACCTCAGGGTCAGTAATGATCCATTGACTTCTATAAAGTTCTCTGAAAGAGGAGGCGTGTGATAAAGACACAGTGAAATCTATCTGACTCAGAGATGCCAGAGGGATTTCTGCTCAGAAAATGCTGCCTCATCTCCTCTGTGAATCATAAGATCAATTCCAAACCTTTTCTGTTTGAATTTCATTGTCCAATTCAGTAGAGTGAAGTTTTACACACCCTGCTCCTCACATACAAGTGTTGATGTCTGTTTTATTTTCTATCTTTCCTGTGCAGGATGGATGACATTCAACTGTGCAAAGAGATCACTCGTCTAAAGAAGGAGCTGCACAAATTAGTGTCCATACCAGGTGGGAGTCAAATCCTGTCCACCAGATATGATGCATTAGCAGATTTGCCAAGAAGTAGATAAAATGATCAATATCACTGTCGTATCTGCTAGAACCAGGAGGCCTTTAGCTTAGCATGAAGACTGGACAGATTTCCAGGCTACTGTAAATGCAGTAAGCTGCTCATGTTCTTACTCTTGCTCCATATTCATACATTCGTACATGTGCATACATGAGAATAGTATCATTCGAGCTATTCTACTGTATCTCATAATCTGTCCTTCACTGATGGATAGATTTTCAGGTATTCTCATATGTCGTAAAGCGGGTTATAGATATCCACATCTTCTTCCTATGTGCTGCAGATAAAGACAAGTCCAATGAGGACAGGCAGAAGGAAGAAGAACTACTGCAGCAGATCCACAAGCTGGTGGAGACAAGAGATTTCCTAGTAGATGATGTAGAGTTTGAACGACTCAGGTGTGCATCTATTTTGTGAATCTCTAACTGCTTGGTAGGAATTGTTGTCTGTCACTATACAGCGGGTTGTGAATGAATAATGGATATAAATGAAAATATCAGCAAACAACTGTTCAGACAAAGCCAAAATATACAGATGCAGCACTCATCTTAGTCTTAGGCATTTTGTTGCTTCTTCTCGTGACATTTCACAATGGTCCAGATGTGAATTAGATCATCTTTCATCAGTATTAACTGATTGTGATCAGCGTGGGACAATAGATGTAGCTGTATCTCAGTTCAGTATTATCTACATATATGTTTCCACAAAGCTGCCTCACAAAGCTGTTTTTTTAAGCCACAGTGGTGTGAGAGAGTGAAAAGCACACGGCAGAGACGCATTTCAAATAAAGATGGGGCAGTGTGCGTCAGAGAGCTTTCCTCTTACAGTGCACTGCAAAACTCTGTCTACGTCAATTTGATATTTGTGAGGCCCACTAAAGTGCTGCTGCTGGATGTTGACACTTTTGATGAAAAGGAGATATCTATTCCCTGGCCAACCTTCGTACCACAACATTCCTTCACCACATGTCAATGCCGTTATTGCTTATAAAGGTAATGTGTGTCATTTTAGGCCTAATCTTCTCTCCGCTCCAATTCTGGGATGGTGTCAAACATTGTTTGTGTGAAGCACACTATGTGTTGGCAGTTACCAACATGCTGTGAAAATGCTGAAGGGCTGCTGAGAGGGTGAGAGATAGGAAGCAGGACAACACGGTGTGAGATGGTTCAGGGAGAGAAGAGGATGTGATTGCACTCAAACCCATGATGTCCATGTTGATTAATATAGGGATCTTTTATTTCTCTATTTTACTCGTACTGTCCTCAGCACATTTCCTGCTGCAGGTTTCATACCAGAGGCAATATTTTACATTCAGAGCGTTTTATCTAAAATGATACACTGTGTTAGATATCTGCATACAGTATTTATGATGCATATCCATGTGTGTTCATGAATATAACTCATCAATAAACACAACACAGCAAATATGTTGGTAAATATGCATCCAAGGGTCTCGAAAAGCAACCCAAAGAGAATTCATGGAATTTATTAGAAGAAGGATTATTATTATAATGTTATAACAAAACTACAGTAATACTGTAGTTAATATCGTAGGATTTGTATTATAAAACGTAATACCTTGATAGAAGCAGCATATATGTAGGAGACTAAAATCCCATGGGTAATAATGTGGAGACTAAACACCAAAATCTACAGTAATTACCTGGAAACACCAATGGTAGCCAGTTCCATCATAATATATTTTAGTCTGATTCTATTTTTTTAAAGCAGCACAAGACTTTATATATAATAATTAAAATGCTTTTTATCTGCATTTATATCGGCCTTTATTTCTACAGGGAGAGAGAAGAAGATAAAGAAATGGCGGATTTCCTGAACTCCAAAGTACCAAGAAATATGAAGAAGACAGGTATTCAAATGTAACCGTATCTTCAACTGTGTGTTTCATCAAAGAACTGACGAGCAATGGAAAATTTTACAGACTAAGGAGGAAGTAGGCAGTGGTAAAGATTTCCTGTGTTTCAGGTATTTTCCCATTCAAGGTGATTTCCTCCTGAAGTTTAAAAAAAATAAAGGAAGTTCCTGTGTTTCAGACCTGTCTCAAAATATGTCTGTGTATAGTTAAGTGAAAGTTAATGCTGTGAAGGCCTGAGTGTTCCCTGAGTCTTCCTCTGCGTGTGAGAGAGAGACTAAAAGTTCCAGAATGAAAGACATAATATTGGATTGTCTCTTTCCACAGGCAGTTCACCACTTCACATTTTAGAGGATATTTCTTCTTTTCCTCACACTGTGATTTTCCTGTCCTTCAGGCGTTCCGACGAGACGAGTGCCATCCAGGGCGCAGCAGACCTCCGCTCCTTTTACCAAGACAGGTCTCACCCTTTTGAAGGAGTGCTGTGGCTTCACATGCTCCATCATGTAGTCTGGAGCCAAAAGGCAATTCCCTACTTAGGGCTGATAAAGGGGCCACACACCAAAACGGCCACTGCACAAGAGTCAATATTTCCAGTTTCAGCTTTTCAGTCCAGGAAAGACTAGGTACAGCATGTATAAAAGACACTGTGGTGGTCTTTTGGTCCTCCTCCGTCCTCTTATTCTTCCTCTTTGTTTTTCATCACGTCTTTGCGTTCCAACTCTAGGCCTGTTTTCATTTTCCTCTTCTTAAGCTCATACAATTTCTTGTGGTTAACAGTTTGCTAAAAGAACAACCCAACATAGTGTTTTTACTTATCTTTTTCCCACCTGCAGGACAGGGTTAGATAGGGACAGATATACTGAAAGTCAGGCATATACTGTACACCCTAAAGCTGCATACCACTTAGATTTCCCATGCTGAGCCCTGTCCACGACAACATTAACACCACCAGATGGTATTTATTATGTGCACCCACTACCACGACACACATACAAACCATATATTTAGAGAATTACGCTAACTCTCATCTTCACATATTAAAAGTTACTGGAGTCAGCAGGCCAGTCTAGACACGCTACTGGAACTTTATAATTAGCACTAAGGAAATAAGACTAATGACACTGACATTAATCAGGAGCTCTGTAAGGATGAAATTTCCTGTGACTCTAGCTCTAAATGGATATGACCTTCTGAAAAAGGATAGTTTGAGAAGCAAAGGTGAATGTCTTATCGTACTGCATTTTAAGAGTAGTTAACTAACTAATTTCACCCTACAGTGGACGTTAAGATGTGTGTGTGTGTGATGTTCTTATGAGTGTTCAACAAATTTTACTCAAAGTAAACTGACAAACTCACTGCAGAGTGTTGTTTGGGGACACGGGGCACTGCAGAGGAGTTTCTAGGGAACTACATGCACATGAGCACATTCAGTTTTCAGCAGATATGGCCATTCTTAGTCAGTTTTTTATCATCCATATGTATATTTCCACAAATAAGTATCTGTATTCAACTGTCTCCACAGCCCACTACATTAAATATCTATACCACTGCAGTGCTACAGATAGGCATCATATGCATCACTGGGGCACACTTGACAGTGTTTTGAGCAGGTACTTAATGTTTCATATTAATCTGCTGGCCAGGGGCAAAAACTCGAGCCCACTTCCACTATATATAAACATTATTTGTTACCATCCCAAACCTTGAATATGTCCCTATAGGAGGGGTCTATAAGGCTTTTCACTGACCAGTGGCTCATACAGTATGTCTATGATGTGGGACACAGTGGCCAATCAAATTAGGAAGCAGATCTCTGTGTTGCCAAGAAGAGTAGTCGCCATAGCAACCTTGTATACCCCATATCTTTACAATGAGACAATGAGGAAGGTAGGATGGTTTGAAGAGGTGAGATAAACACAAATACGTGAGTGCTATAATGGACAAGCAAACAGAATAATAGTCATTTGAGTGTTTTTCATATTTTGCATCCTCTAGATGAATAATGTAGCCTGTTTAGGATTTCAAATTATCAATCATGACTGAGCCTCTGAATCCTTTTACACTCCCTTGTAGGTAAAACTGAAACTGCCTGGCAGTGAAGCAAACACGAGGGCTGGAAAGGAGACGTGCAGGCTTTTTATATAAGATGATAATTAAAAGTCTGTTAAAACTTTTATTGCCTTCTCAGTTTGCACTTTCCATTTTGTTCTAATCGCTTTTGATTCAGCATTCTCCTTCATGGCTTATTCCCAGTTGGTCCATGGGATAGATGCATAGATACAGCTGTCTCTTTTGTTCATTCAATGGATCTTTTGATATTCAACACTGTCACAGAGGCTTTGGGTCATGTATCACCCAGCAACCATGTCTTGTGCTGCCATGGAGCTTCACAAGGGAATTAGATGGGCGCCGTTAATGTTGATACTGTATGGTAGAAAAACTAAAAGATATTGTACCAGGAGAACAGTCCATCCTTTGATATGGTTGTGTGTTATAAGTAATATGTTTTGCCAAAACTGAACTACTGTATTTTTGAGACGTGTGAGAAATGCATGACCCACAACATGTTTCTGTTATGCAGCTGTTCACATGAGGGTGCGTTACATCCCTGGTCTGTACTTGTCAAGTGAGGCTTCAAGGACGGAGGCTTAGAGATGTGGAAGAGTCCACGTAGCCCCTCAGGAGAGAGACTCTCATAGGAGAGAGAGTCTGGGAAAGAAGAAGTTGAAGTGATCGAACACAGGGGAGATAAAGAAGAAGACAGAAATCGAGTGGGAGGGCACCGAGTCAGGGCCAAAGGGGGGTGTGACTCATACTTGCTGGAAATGCTGTGAGTTTCCATAAGGGCAGTGTAGAGTGGGCACCGTGTGTAAAGGGCAACACCACAATCCTGTACACACTCTGCACATTTATTTGTGTATGAGGATAGATTGTTCAAATGTGTGTCTGTCTGTATGTTTGATATGATAAAGAAATGTGTGAGTACACGTTTTGTGTGCAGTGTGTGTACATGTGCTTATTTGTGTGCAGACAGACTCCAGGATGATAATGAGAGGTACAGTAGCTGTCACTGCTTTGTTACTATGGTTACCGTGTCTTGATGGTATACTCAGCTGTTTCATTTGGTTCTGCCATTTAAGTGCTCGAGAAACACTGTTAGAATCTTTTTTTAACATAAAGATCAGGGTATTAGGTTCATACTGTAAATGTTCAGTTAAAGCTGTAAATGGAAGATTAAGAGTAATTATTACATGATTTTCTCATATGTGGACTGAGTC